>NW_003546248.1:744999-753726 GCF_000090795.2 Amphimedon queenslandica | reverse complement strand
CATAGCTCTCGAGGCTTCCCTAGGATATCCTCAGCTACCATTAGAGGAGGACCATCTCTATCATATAGCACAGGAACATATGGGATGTGCCAGGAAGGGAACAACAATGAAAATAACTTTAATCCTTTTTGAACGGACCACTCCGATTCCCCGGGTTCGTCAGAATGTATGGTCTCTATTAACGACATGTGAAGCACTGATACAAAGTAGCTTGTGGTTTTTCCTGGAGTAATATGCTGAGAAGATGGAAAGCAATGGAGGCCATGTTTTGTATCATTGTCGACTTTCTCCTTGTGAATTTGACCTTTTGGTAATAAAAGGTCGGTTAGACCAAAAATGGCCACTCCCCATGGTGAGAAAGGACCTTTCAAGCCACTCCAGTCTCCTACATTGGGGTAAATCCGAGGGAAATTCAACAAACAGGCCAGCAAGTAGCGATCCTTCCAAGAGAGGGAGAGGGGGGTGGAGGGGGAAGGATGGTGGAGTTCCATGTCTATATCTAGACCTGAAATGTTAGAAAATTTAAGTAAAGTGTTCTCATAGCGTCTCTTCCACAAATCCTGGATTTGTACTCGGCTCTCTAGACCTTTAAAAAAGGTTCCTTGTTCCAGTCTGTGTAGATCGTACGGGGAAACGTTGTGTGCTATTAAAACTCTCAGACGAGGAGGGAGAAGAGAAAGAGTTTCCACTGGATATGTAGCACAGTGGCTAATGATAGTCAACACGCAATGAGACTGGAGGGAGAGAGGAGAAGGATCTTCCTCAAACGACGCCATCTTTAAAGAGGAGTTTTGTTATTGGGCGTGGCCTGTACTAGTCATAAATTTGACTGAGTACCCATAAAATTAAAGCATCTTACTTAAAATTTGAGCTATGAAAAGGATTAAAACTACATTGTACCTTCTTAAAATTAATTATGACAAGAATACAAGAGCATGTATTCTTAATAACAAAGTTTTTGATAATGATTATGAAAAAGTTAAAATCACTGTTCTTCATCGTCATTTAGTATTGTAAGGACTCCCTATAGCATAGAATAATTATCTATAATTATAATTTATCAAGTTTTACTTTTCCAGCATCAATATGAACACGCATTCCAGTCTTCAATCTCTTCATTAGCCCTCCTGATACACCAACTATAGTAGGCAGTCCTAATTCCCTTGCAACCACAGCTGAATGTGACAAAAGACTAAAAGAAAAAAGAATTTAGTGTAGAAATAGGTCTGTTGTGTAAAATAAAGACACTTTTTACTTTATTTATTACGTGTAACTATCAGTGGTAGTTATAATGTACCTTCCCCTTTCAATGACTAGTCCGGAACACATTGGATAGAGAGGGACCCAGCCTGGATCGGTACGAGCTGTTATCAATATCTCCCCTTTAAGGTTCTATAAAGGCATCATGAAAATTAATGGAGCCATTTTTTGACAAAAGGCCCTGTGCTATGGTCTTATATAATCAACTATAATTTTATTGGAACTTTCTACATAACATAAGAATAGTGTGTGGTGTTGGTCTAGTAAAAAGGAGACAGAATCAATCATGATTCACTGAGATTACCTGTGTCTCTTTAATAGTTTTAGCAACTCTTACAACTCCAGTGACAACCCCTGGGCAACAAGGAGTCCCTTTTAACTTATTTGGATCAGAAGCAGCTTCAGCCTAAAGAAAGAAAGAGAGGGGGAAAGGGAAGGAATTGGGCGGATAATAATGGACATGCTTTCTTTCAATCCCTCACTTCTTGTTCTTTTAATAAATCCAAGTCATCAAGGATTTGAGGGAAGAGGAAATGGACCCCACAGGCTCCTTTGGACAAGAACCTCTCGGGCGGAGCCAGGCCTTTATTATAACCCTCAAACTCTCTCTTTCTCAAATCCACCAGCTCAGATATATTATTAGTAACAGCTCGGCCGTCAACAAATGTATACAACTCATCAACGGTCAGATAAAACACATCCTAATTAATGCCCATGACCATAAAAGGAAGTATAAGACATACCAAACCTGTCTGTCTTCTAACAGGCCTAGTTTGACAAAGTTGGTTCCAATGGCACGGAAAAGGTTCCTAAAAATCCCGAAAAGTTTCGTGCGGGCAAATCTCATGTTTTCCCTGTGTCTCACTCCTAAATAATAAAACAATAAAAGTGGGTGTGGTTATTGTGATTGCTATTTTAATCACCTCTACGCGAGTGAAAAAGTATCCAATTGAAAAGGAGTTTCTTGGGGAAGGACAGACGCTGTGAGACGACCGTTTCAGCTGCTTTTCTAATCCCGAGCTCCCTCTCCTCCATATCACCAACACTGTACGCCTTAGTATGAATATAACCAGATATAGCATCAAAAACAAAACCTGTAGGGGAGAGAGAGGAGGAGGGAGGAGAGTAAAAAAGAGATGAAGAGATAGATAAAATAATGTGAGAGTATACATGCACATGCACATGTATATTAGAGACGAGGTTTAGCAGGGAGGCCGGGGGAGAGAGAGAAAGTAAGAGAAATGAAGACATAAAAAAAATAAAGAGGCAAGAGCTGGTAGAGTGACTAGATTACCTGGGTCATCATGAAGTGTGTTTTCTTCTAGTTTCAACTCATTGATGCATCTGAACCCATACTTATCAAGGAATGTCATTATCGAATGAATCACTGACAATTTTGCCTTAGAAAAAGTACTTCAATAAGTTTTAATTTCATTTTATTAACATTACTTGTTCAATTGGAGTCAAACTGGTTGGACTAGTTTGTGATCCCGGATCAGGTTTTCCAACCTTCCTCTGTCTCAGACCTTCAGAGTGTAAACTAAAAAATAGAAAAATATTTTTAAAAAGACAAACTACAATAGCCCATGATTTTAATTTTTTCCACAAAACCATAAGTAACTTTTCTCAGTTGCACATTATTAAAAAATTATTACTAGGTAGCAAAATAATAATACAAATTGTTCTCGAACCTGCTTGATGCTTGAGATGAGCTTGATTTGCTTGATGCCTTCTTGTCTCTCTCATCGGCCAGCATGCTCAACACCTCCTCCCTATTGTTCACAAACCACTCCTTCAGCTCAGTCTGTCCATCAGTATCAATGTGTTCTGCAATCCTCATCAGCATCTTGGTGGGCTCTGTGCTCTCAACATCACCTTAAGGAGAGAGGGAGAGAAAAAGGAGGAGAAACTTATACAGATAGCTAAAGAGAGACTTTTCAGAGTAGTGTGAGCATTAATCCAATGGAGCAAAGGCAAATAAACATTTTATAATTACATGTAGACCTTTTACCTTGTCCACAAAGGAGATCATTCTGCAATGATTGCGCCTAAAATGAACAAAAAGAAATAAAATATATACATGTACTATTAACACTCTAATAAGTAATAAGAGTACATGTACATGTACATTGATACATGTACATGTACATACAATGTACTATGAGCTCTCACCTCATTGGCGTCAGTAGTGAGATATTGTCCTACTAGTTTCTTTAATATTCCAAAGAAAATCATCACATACGTATCATTATAAATAGGGACCGTCCATCTGCCCAGAACTTCCTATAAACAGATTATAAAAAACATATACATGTACATGCACATGTAGTACACGGGTAATAGAGTACTATTTAACCTCCGCTTTACTATCAAAGCTTTTTCATAAATCATTATGTGTTATGACCTTTGCCATTTCACTCTATTTCTTATCCCATCCACATTCATCCTTTTCTCTTCCCCCTCTCCCCCTCACCTTATAAAGGTGCTTGACATATTTTATTTGCTCCTGGAGAGAAAGCTCTTCAAAATCTGTCGCCAAAGCCTCAGAGTAATATTTATTAAACATGGTGAAGAACTCATCCACGTAGCTGTCAATAAAATACACTAGAGAGACAAAGGAGAAAGGTAAAGGTGAAGAATCACAAATACAGGTATAATATAAGAAATAAGTTTGGGACAAATATAGAAGCAATTAAATTAGAAAAAGTACTTGTAACAACTACATGTACATGTACATGTACTAGCTATACGGTACTTTCTAGCTATACGGTACTTTCTAGCTATACGGTACATGCAAAGTGTTTCTTGTTTCAAATGATCACCTCTTTTAATGAGAGCCAGCATTAGAGATAGTTTGGTCCAGAGCGAGTATTTAGGAGCAGAACTATTAATGACACCCAGGACTCTATCAAGCTCTGGATCTACTGATTGTTTAACACCCATCATAGTATCCATGTACCTATAGCATATACAATACAATTGTACATGTACATCTAGTATTGTTACTTTGCATTGTCTATCATTGGTATGCAGGTGATGCAGCGATACCAGTTGGTTAGATTATAGTAGATATTACCACGGACCAGTCCTATAGATAATTATAAAACAAATACATGGTTTCCCACAAAGCATGCTAAGTGAGTTAAAAGCATGAGCTTCATGAGCTGACAAGCACTACAATAGAGTATTGGTTTCATACCCAGTAGATTGGTGAGGTAAGGCTCATAGTCAGTCACAACATTTTGAGGTACACCAGAAGCCAGCATGGTTAGTCTGTACACCTGCATACACATACACGTGTATATGTACATAAATTCATACACATTTATAACTACTACATGTACATGTACAATCATTATTGTACATGTAGTAGTTAAGCATAACAATTATCATTATTATTGAAACCATATCTCTTTTCTTGTTCTTCTTATCAATTCTCATTTTATTCTTTCACTCCTCCCTCCCTCCCTCCCTCTCCCTCTCCTACCTGTTCATAAGCACGCGAAGCAAAAGAGAAGGTGAGTGGGGAAGTGACTCCACTGTAGCTTTCAACAATATTGGAGTTATCCCAAAGAACAGCTTGACTTCCAATGGCCGACTTATCAAAGAAACAAGTTGGAGGCAAAGTCACTATAGGCCTTGCCTGAAGACAGTACAATTGACCTAAAAATATGACGAAGTAATTTGTAATTGAGATTGAGAATACATGTATTATTATTATTATTATTATTATTATTATTATTATTATTATTATTATTATTATTATTATTATTGTCATTATTCCAATGCTTTACGGCTTTATAACCTTTTTCAATCCCCCATTCAAAGTCTTGAGGCTTCCCCACGTCATCTTCCAGCTGTATCATTAGCTGTGCAATCTTCTTAGCCTCGTCATCGCTCAGTGACCTTGCCTTCACTTTATTCTCTTCGACCTTCTCCTTCACTAGCCCTCCTTCTTTCATATTCTGCACTAGCTGCTCTGGTTTCTCTGCTACAGTACACTGGGAGATGGTAAGATCTTTACGACTAACCTAAAAGAATAAGACATCACATTTATACAATAACCTAAATATGCTGAATTTATTGAGTCATCCTTTTCTTAACTACCTCCCTCTCTCTCTCTCTCTCTCTCTCTCTTTCTCTCTCTCTCTTCTTCTTCTTCTCTCTCTCTCTCTCTCTCTCCCTCTCTCTCTTTCCCCCCCTCTCTCTCTTCTTCTCTCTCTCTCTCTTCCCCCCCTCTCTCTCACTTCATATTGGTCTGCATCAAATTCTCCACTGACTAGCCCTTCTCCCAGACCGTAAACTGATTCAATGTATACTGCATTAGAAGAGATTGGTTTCAAGGGATGACGAGAGAAAGCGACACCACTAACATCTGAATTAACCATAACCTACACAGACGAATTAACCCACACAAACAATAATCACATGTGAATCAGATAAATACATGTATTGTACATGAGAATATATTTGAGATCTGTAGTGCATTCTATTGACTATCTGTGACTGAGGGTTGTAATAACTACAATTAAGCTACTCAAAGAACTAAATTGCATTTTTTGCTAATCCAATTAACTCTTTCAACTGCTAGTTATATGGAATTTACATGTACATGTTCGTCTGCTTTTAAATGTTAGAGCATTCGAAGCACCATTTTATGAATATATAGTTCTCATGTACATGTACCTGCATACATGTACATATACCTGTACTATGACGGCCATTTTAACTCCAGTGGTGTTCATCCCGCACTCTAGTCTATGTGACATGACACGCTCGGAATAACAAGACGACCAGCAGGACTTTATTGCGTTGGATATTTGATCAAAGCCTCTCTGATAGAGATAGCTTTCAAACTGACCTAAAGAATAATATAAAAGAATAGGACAATGTAAATATCCCAATATTATTATGTGGCTTATGCAAGTACATGTATGTGCTAATATAGAATTGTTATCCCAGTGTTAATATCCTGTACACTATTGACTGACCAGCAAATGAATGAGCTGCTGAGTCTTCATCAGTTCCGCTGGAGCGAACAGCGAAAAACAGCCCGTGTTCATCAAATGGAGGAGAGGACAGCTTCTCATTTAAAGTCTCGAGTAAGTCCTGAGGCCATTTCCCTTTCATTATCTGCTCCTGTATAGTTTGGGTGCTTTCTTTGAGTGAGTTGGGGGTGATGGTTAAAGATGCTTCAGTGAGATCATTCTCCTGTTAATAAACAAAGCAATGGCCTAGGGAACAAGTGCTTACATCGACCTAAGGGTACATGTATTTTGTCAAAATGGTTCGGAGAGAATTCTCCATTTCTATTATATCCTTTGTTGCATATACATGCACTTCTGTTGCATAGAAAGTTTGAGCTTATTCCGATCAAAATTGAATTTTTTATGAATTTTTAAAGTTCCTCCAAAATTGGGTCAAAGTCCCTGTACTATATATAAAGGCATTTTGTCAAAAATGGCTAGGCAAGAATTCTCCATAAAACAGCTGAAATAAACCCTTTTAGCATCCTATATATTATCTCTCCACCCTCTCCTTTTCATCTTACAAGAAGAAAAGATGTGAAAGCTTCTGTGGTCAGTACAAACCAGGGTGGTACTGGTGCAGCTGTAACTTTCTTGCCCAGGAGCCAGAGGTTCTTTGCTTTACCACCAACGAGATTACCCTCACAGCTTTCAGAATAGGGCCCTCTGAAATAAGACATTTTAAAATTAAAATAGTTAATCTAATCTTCTTGTGGGAGTGGTAGTTTATTACCCGGGCCCAGGGTGGCGCGGAACTATTTTGTACGCATGCGCAAATTTTCTGGAAAATCTACCTAGCAACGATTATGACGTCACTTAGCAACCTTCCCGCACATGCTCAGTGAGAAAGAGGAAGGGGCCATTGGTGCGCCATTACTGACTCTTACTGCGCATACTCCAAGACACATGGAAACGTCAGTCTCTTCCTCCTCGTCTCTAGGCCATGTCTTCCCTGGCTCTGCTTCTGGGCTTAACGTCCCAGTAGAGATAGTAGACGCCAATTCATTACCTTCTCCCCCACCTCTCCCTCCCCCTGTACGAGAAGGAGGGGGAGAAGAGACCACGGTACTAGAGCAGTCCGGCCCGCCATCGCATCAAGATGAGGAGGAGTCTATGGAAATAAGCTTAGATGACATATCCCGCCATGCCAGTTCCCACTCTCTCACCGAAGCACTTAATGCCCCCCGGGGGGCTGTGGGGCGAGGAGAAAAGAACGGGATTGAAGATTTAGTTTTGAATCCGTCAAACGGCCCCGTTGACTCGACTCAATTAACGCCCGTGTTGCCTAGCAACCAACAGTTGTCTGCCACGCCCCTCTCTCTCCCTGGGATACCTAGTAACAGTGTTGCCCCGCCCCTTGGACCGACCACGCCTACTTTGTCGTCATCTCCAGGTGGTCTCAGTTTAGGATTAGATGGAACAAGCCTGGATACTAGTCTAGCACTCCAGCAGTTCACTCAACACTTTCAAGAGATGAGTCGTTCTCTCCGCAGCGAAGGGATTGAGATATCTCCTGAGAATCTTGCTAGTAATTTCCCTCAGAGTTTGGCAGAAATAGCAGCGCTTCTAACTCAATCCACGTCATCTCAGTCCTCGTCTGGCGGAATATCAGCGAATCTACTCGAATCAATGATAAATCAGTCAGTTACTCAGCCCACCCTACCTATAGACTATGATATTGCTGGTGTTATGAATGGGCCGAGTCTCGCTGCTCCAGCGTCACACCCTGTTGGTAGAGCCGATGGTAGGGATGATGGGGATATTGACATGGTTTTAAATGAGCCTCACGTTCCCTCTAGCCCAGATAGTAATTTTGATACGAGTGAATTGCTGGCCCCCACATTGACGCAGGATATTGAACTAACCACTAAGCTAGCTAATGCCGGCCCTGTTGGTGAGTTTTACTAGTATGTGTAATTTCTACCTTGAGATTACTTTCAATATGGGTACTATTAATTGCGAATTTGGCGTTTGGGTTAAAAATTACAATTATTAATACCCACAGTTATAAATAATGTCATATTATTAGCAATTTTAGTACCAGCAAAATCCACCACAAGCTACAGAATCGTTAAATTTAATACCAGCAATTTTCTTCTCACAAAGTATTGCAGTATTGCCTGAAAGTAACATTTTATGAAGCTTGTCCTTCAATAATGTTTTGTGTTCATCAAAACTCATTGTTTGTGTTTTATTGTACTGTAGGCGTTGCAGCAGCTGCTGCCATTCTGAGTGGGCGTAAGCGTAAAAGACACGTGTTTGAGTGTAACCCAGCCCTAAGGAAGAGACACTGTTCTAAACTAATGAGGAAACTGAAGGAAACTCTTGATGAACTGTCCACTAGAGTTGGGCTACAGGTGAGGCCATTATATGAATGCTTAAAGGCCACCATACACGGGGCAACATTGTTGCTTGAAACTTTGTGGTTACTTTGATCTTG
>NW_003546248.1:700206-744989 GCF_000090795.2 Amphimedon queenslandica | reverse complement strand
TATGTGTGCCATAATTTTAGTTAAAAGATCATACTTTATACAAGCAGTAAATTTAGGTTACAGGTACATGTACATGTATGTGTAGTTCATAGCTTTTTTAAACATATTAGTAAAGCACTCTTCTTAATGCCTATGTTTAATGATGTCCTATTATTCATTCTGAACACTACACTATTGATGATCCCATTGTGTATAATCTACTCTTGGTATTGTGTAATGGTCAGTTCCTACATGAATTGTGTAGGCGAGAATGATGGAGTTGAATGTTAGTAGAATGAAAGCCATAATTGTTTATGTTCAGGAAGTATTCTTTTACTTAAAATAACTCACAAATGTTACATTAAATGTTAATGTATATTTCATTACTTGTAGGCGTGTGTGGTCACTTATCGCCCGTCATCAAAGCAAGAAAAACCAGAGCCAGCTTTCAAGATATTTGGTACATCGCCACTTTATGGAGCAATAGAGGAACAGAAGGGAAGAATATTGAACAGAATGGACGAGCAGCTTAAAAAGCAGATACCCCCAACCCCTCCATCATCAAACAAGCAATCGTCCTCGTTTGAACTCCCTCCCCTTGTATTTGAGGGCATTCCCACGCCGGTTGGTGAGATGACCCAAGCTCAGTTACGAGGTTTTATACCGACAATACTCAAATATTCCACGGGTCGAGGGAAACCAGGCTGGGGTAAGGAAGATATGAAGCCATCTTGGTGGCCTGATGATGTCCCCTGGCAGAATGTAAGAAGTGATGTACGCAATGAAGCAGATAAGAAAGCCATGCCCTGGACTGACTGTTTGAGGAAGACAATCGTAGCTTGTTATACTCACCATGGTCGTCTTGATCTCCTTGAGGCTGCCGTCAGTCGGAAGAAGGAGGGAGAGGAGGAAGAGGGAGGAGAGAGGGAGGGTGGGGGAGGAGGAGATGGTGGGGATGAGAGGAGTGAAGCAGCAAGACAGTTGCAGCTGCAAATAGAGCAAGATCAGAGTATTGATTTCTCAAATGTCATGAGCTCAAGTAATGGGGTTAATGAGCTAACAGGAACACAGGTACAGTAGGTTATACACTCACAGCGTCACATTTATTGTACTAAAATATCATAGTAATATTCTCAATTGTGCAAGATATTTTAAGTTGATTGACAAAATTCTTCTAAAGCCTTAGTCATTATGCTTTATGTGATCTGTATGAAATTAGTTAACAATTATGACTGTATTTTAATGTCATTTTAGGATCAAGGGTTAAGTTCAGCAGATCAGCAAGTGTTTACCATTGACACTGGAGTTGGTAACTGTGACACTTCTGGTATGCCTACGCTAGCTGATGCATCTCTAGCAGAAACTGCAGCTAGACTACAACAGGTGACTATCTAGATATCTGTTATCTGTACAGTTTGCGAGTGTGGTCATAATGATATAAAATAATGGCTTATCAGCAAGTCTAAGCTCATTTGCAGCAAACGGTTGGAAAGATAAGACTAAGCTGCTTCTCTAGCAACAAGGAAAGTTGACGAAAATCTTCTTCATTGATGTAAAAGATTCTGATGTAGGATGGCAGCCTGAACTAGCTTGTGAAGCCTGAAGACCTACTAACATAAGCTATGACTGCGGTGACTGTCTCTTGCTTCTAACTATCTTTAAAGCAAAATAACCTTGATTGTTGCAGTATGTGATGAAGAGAATTTATATTTTTAAGCAAGACAACTGCATCAAGATCTACTATATTTAGACGTGTACAGTACTGCTTTGCTGGCTCTTGTAACCTGTACCGTGGCTAGGGGCAGAGCCCCTTAACATTTTGCATTTCACCCCTTAACATTTTGCATTTCAAAAAATCTTTGTAAATGTAACGTGTAACTCGTCTCTCTTTTTTATGCCAGGTTGCTGATGAGACTGGACAGGTACAATATGCTACACAGACAGTTACTGTGACTGAGAGAGACTCAAAAGCATTAGGTCAGCCGGTAGGCTCGACCACTACTGTTCTACTCACTGCCTACCCCAGTGGACATTCAGCAGTTGGTAAGATATTAACAATATTAATTATTCTTATTTTTTATATTTATTCTAATTCTTCATTACTTATTTAAGGTGATACACAGCAGCAGTATTATGGGAGTAACCCTGTTACTAATGATGCCAGTACTGCCTCCTCATCCTCTTCTGCAGTCCACAATAATACAAGCACAGCTCCTAGTGTACAAGTTGTCTATAGTGCTTCTGTTAGTGAATTACCTGAGTCTATAGTATCCGGGATTACAACTGGTCCTTATGAAGAAAGAGAGAGGGGGGTAGAAGGGCCTGACCCAGCTAGTTCCCCCGGGAGACAAGCATTAGCTGATACTAATGAGTATTTGTCACGTGCTACTGGTCTTTCGAACCACGATGTCAATATTGATTTGGCATCTCAGTATATCAGTGGGTACACGCATAAACCAGATAGCTTATTGACCGGAGGAGGTCAAGAAAAAGACCTTGGTATTTTGTCTGGTGAAGGTCAAGAGAAGGATCTTGGTTTGAACGGTGACAGTTCAGAGAAAGAGGACGCTCTGGTTAGTGCCACTACTGAACAATGAACTATTTACATAAAACAGTTGATTTTTACATGCATAGAGTGCACCTTTTCTTTCTTATTACTAAAAATAAAATAACACCTCTGAGTTTGTATAGATAAAAGATATTCATTATAATAAAATAAAAGATATTCATGGACTGGTAGTTATTATCAATAGTCATTGGTTCTAGATCTTGCCACTGTGTTGCCACACCTAGCTCAGTGTAGCTTAGCTGTGTCCATGTGGCAATTGTGACTTTGTGGTAGCTATGTATCTGAAGCCTTCAACTTTCTCTTGCTCTGATTCCACTTATTGGACAAATAACAATTGGTCTATTCCTATAATCTCAAGTATCCTATACCTCATTGTGATTTACTTTGGTAAGCAATGGATGAAGGACAGAGAACCTTTTCATCTAAAGCAAACTCTTATGCTGTGGAACTTGGCTTTAGCAGTCTTTTCTATATTTGGAGCTATTGTCCTTGTCCCTCCAGTTATTAGCTCAATGAGAGAGAAAGGATTTGTTTATACCTCATGTGTATCTGATGCTTATCACAGTTCTGAGTCTTCAGTGTGTTTCTGGGTCTTTCTCTTTATGCTATCAAAAGTAGTCGAACTTGGCGACACGTTATTTGTCATCTTACGCAAGAAGCCACTGATGTTCCTCCATTGGTATCATCACTTGTCTGTTCTTAGTCTCACCTGGTTCATTGTCTCAAAGGATGCCACAGGGATCGTTCATACCTCCAGTTCCATTAATTATAGTGTGCATTCCATCATGTATTCGTATTATGCTGCCACTTCTGCTGGTATTCGATTCCCTCCCATGATACCTCCTCTTATTACGTTGCTTCAGATATTGCAAATGTTTCTAGTAGCTACGGTTAATATTACTGCATTTATTTATCGTTCAACCTGCCCGGTTGATGTAGCTGTTGTTTGGGCTGCTGTGATTATTGTGCTTTCTTATGCTGCTCTTTTTGGAAATTATTTCATGCAACGCTATGTATTCAAGAAAAAGAAGAAAGAAGAGTGAATGGACTTTATGAAATTTGTCCGTGCTGCTTTAAACATTTGATTTAGTATTTCTATTATAATTATTTTGCTTATAGCTGCTATTTCATCCATTACCTAATCATGCATGGATTGATGAGATCTAGACTATATAGAGTAGAAAATGATCACGCCATTTAGATAGGCTGCATGCATAATGCATATCCCATGCCAAGCATGCAGCCTGGGGTCAGAGGTCCAACAGCGCGGTAGTCCGAGAGGCAAGGACTATGGTGGTCCAACTGAAGCCTTCTTCTTTCTCTTGCTCGGACTCTATTCATTGGACAGACAGCAATTGGTCCATTCCTATAATCTCAAGTCTCCTTTACCTGTTTCTGGTTTACTTTGGTAAGCAATGGATGAAGAGCAGAGAAGCTTTTAACCTGAAACGCCCTCTAATGCTATGGAACTTGGCTACAGCTGTCTTCTCTATATTAGGAGCCAGTGTGTGTCTACCTGCTGTTATTAACTCTACCATAGAGAAAGGATTTATCTATACAACATGTATATCTGATGGCTATTATGGCTCTGAGTCTTCAGTATGTTTCTGGGCCTTCCTTTTTACAGTGTCAAAAGTAATTGAGTTAGGAGACACCTTTTTCATCATACTTCGTAAGAAACCACTAATGTTTCTACACTGGTATCACCATGTAACTATCATCAACGTTATGTGGTTGATTTTTTCAAAGGCTGCAACTGGGATCTCTCACTGGGGTTCTGCAGTAAATTACACCATACATTCTATCATGTATTCGTATTATGCTGCCACTTCTGCTGGCGTCAGGTTTCCAGCTCTAATACCACCACTGATCACTATGCTTCAGATATTCCAAATGTTTTTTGGAGCTACAATTAATATGACTGCATTCGTTTATCGCTCAACTTGTCCAGTTGATGAAGCTGTTGTTTGGGCTAGTGTAATCATTTTACTGACTTATGCTGGTCTTTTTGGCAATTATTTCATGCAGCGCTATGTATTGAAGAAAAAGAAGAAAGAAGAGTGAAACTAAAAACTGGATATTATTGTAGTCTTCCTCTTTGTGATACCAAGTGCCCATAATAAAGTCTACCCAAAATAATAGATTTCTTATATTATAATTATTTGCTTAGCTGCTATTTCATCCATTATCTATAAAAAATAATACTTTAGTGCATGGATTTTTGGTTAAAATTATGATCATATCAGAGTATGAATGATTACATCATAGGGTGCAACTGAAAGGCACATTATTCAAGTGCAATAATAATGGTGGTCCAACTGAAGCCTTCTTCTTTCTCTTGCTCGGACTCTATTCATTGGACAAACGGCAATTGGTCCATTCCTATAATCTCAAGTCTCCTTTACCTGTTTCTGGTTTACTTTGGTAGGCAATGGATGAAGAGCAGAGAAGCTTTTAACCTGAAACGCTCTCTAATGCTATGGAACTTGGCTACAGCTGTCTTCTCTATATTAGGAGCCAGTGTGTGTCTACCTGCTGTTATTAACTCTACCATAGAGAAAGGATTTATCTATACATCATGTATATCTGATGGCTATTATGGCTCTGAGTCTTCAGTATGTTTCTGGACCTTCCTTTTCACAGTGTCAAAAGTAATCGAGTTAGGAGACACCTTTTTCATCATACTTCGTAAGAAACCACTAGTGGTTTTACATTGGTATCACCATGTAAGTGTTGTCTACCTTATGTGGTTTACTTTTTCAAATGCTGCTACTGGGATCTCTCACTGGGCTTCTGCAATCAATTACACCATACATTCTATCATGTATTCGTATTATGCTGCCACTTCTGCTGGCTTCAGGTTTCCAGCTCTAATACCACCACTGATCACTATGCTTCAGATATTGCAAATGTTTTTTGGAGCTACAATTAACGTTATTGCATTCGTTTATCGCTCAACTTGTCCAGTTGATGAAGCTGTTGTTTGGGCTGGTGTAATCATTGTGCTCTCTTATGCTGTTCTTTTTGGCAATTATTTTGTGCAGCGCTATGTATTGAAGAAAAAGAAGAAAGAGTGAAATCAAACTGGGTATTGTAATCTACATGAACGTGCCCATAATTTAATAGTAGATCTACAGGCATTTTTGTGTAAAAAATTGTATAGATGTATGAAAATAATTATTAATAAAAATTATAAGTCACACCCTCATAAAAATGGAAATGTTAAAACCTACCGCTTTCTCTTGCTCGGACTCCATTACCTGGCTACACAACAATTGGTACATTCCTCTAGCCTCGAGTTTACTTTATCTCGTTTTTATGTACTTTGGACAGCAATGGATGAAGAACAGGAAACCTTTTAATTTGAAGTTACCCCTCACCCTATGGAACTCTCTCTTAGCAGCATTCTCTATCATAGGAGCCTCCGTGTGTGTACCTGCTATTGTATATTCAACCAAAGAGAAAGGATTCATTTATACAACCTGCACGTCTGACAGTTTCAAGCAACCTGATTCTCCAGTCTGCTTCTGGGTGTTGCTTTTCGTGCTATCAAAAATTTTCGAGTTAGGGAACACATTCTTTGTCATATTTCGGAAGAGACCTCTCATCCTTTTACACTGGTATCATCATTTGAGTATGGTCGGTCTGTCGTGGTTTACTTTCTCAAAGGCTGCGACTGGCATTTGTCATTGGTCCAGCTCAATCAATTTCAGCATGCATTCCATAATGTATTCGTACTATGCTGCTACGTCTGCTGGTATCCGATTCCCAGTTGTGATCCCAGCATTCATCACTGTACTTCAAATACTGCAGATGTTTATTGGGTCTACTGTCAACTTTACTGCATTTCTCTATCGCTCTTCTTGTCCAGTTGATGAAATTGCGGCTTGGGCTGGTGTTATTGCTTTACTGTCTTATGCTGCTCTTTTTGGTCGTTACTTTATAAAGCGCTACATACTAGGCATAAAAAAGGACAAGAAAGCATAAAGATGTTCACTCATAATACTCAAAATTATTTTATTCATCTATGGTCAATTAAATTTTGTTAGAAAAAATTTTAAAGTGGAAGTTAATTTTTTCATTATGGGTGTGTCATTGCTCTTTGCCATGGCAACGCATATACAACCGGAGGTGGCGCCTCGCGGGTCAAATGTCTGTCCAGAGAAGGACATGAGTGACTTCTTTGCAGGTACTCTTCCTGTTTGCAATAGATATGGTAATTATGGAGCTTTCTATTGTTGTAATTTAATAATGTTCATTTTATCAAATAGCCTGGAAAAAAGAAAGGCAAGTCCGGTGGTGGGAAAGGAAAAGCTAAATCAAAAGGAGGAGGAGGGAAGAAAAAAGGAAGCAAAACAGGAAAGAAGGGAAAAGGAAAGGGAAAAGGCTCAAAATCAGCATCAGAAAAGAAAGCTCAGCCTGTACCAGATCCCTTTAGTGTTGCTGCAATGTTAAATGCATATTACATCTCACATGGCCCGGTTGAGTTTCTAGCATTTCGTGGCTATACGTGGGGAGGAGGTGAAGGAGCGAAAAAGAAAAAGAAAGGAAAGAAAAAGAAGTGACATTTTATACATTCTAGTATAATTCTTTCTGTGAAAAATTTGTGGGATGGATTTTCATTTATCATGCACTCTTTACTACGACCGTGATACTATTAATAATTGTATTTTATAACAAATCTCACTTCTATAAATACATTTTATCTCTGCCTGTAAATTAATGAAAGATATTTTATGTACCATGCAAAGAATATAGTCTACAATGCAGAACTGAAGTAATATACTTTAGTGTGATGAATATGATTTTATATTATAGGCTATTGATTGTGCTATGGGATGTGTATAGCTGCAGTGTTTGCAGATATGAATATAGTCATTTCACAGCCTCTTATGCTCATAATGGATGCTTAGATATTAGCATTAGTAAACACAATGATTATAAATGAGAGTAATTGTATTTTATTAGCGCTTCACTCAGTTGATGGAGGCTAAACTCTGAGCTCAATCTTAACAATAAGAATGAACATTATGTTACATTGAAGTAGATGCAGTTGTCTTCAGAATTTTCTCTTTTCCATTTTTTGATAAAAATAATATCCTGCCAATTTTTAGCACCAGTTTTGATTGGAATTAACTCAAACTTGTACATCATACAGAACTTGCAAACCAATTCACATAAATGAAAAAGGAACTCTGGCTGACTGCCTAAATTATTCTTGCATTGCATGGTCACATAAAACAAAATACATGCAACATGTATCGGGAAAATGTAATTAAAAAATTTAGCTCTGCATTAGAAATTATATTACAACCAATTTTTGAGCCTGATATACATGTAGCTAGCAATAGTTCAGCATAAATTATGTAGCAGTTTCTCACATGCATGCTTTAGCATTAGCACTAGTAAAGACAATGTATCCAAAAGATAAAGAAGGCAGTTCCATGCTAGTACCACTTGGCTCAGCCTTAGGCTGCAGTTGAGGAATGGAGTCTCCATTAACTAGCTCAACTTTTACTCCATTTAATAGAACATCTCTATTGTTTAATATAAAATAAGTGATACTGTTATTATATCTGTGCCGCTTACTGGCTTGTTGAATTATTTTCTGATGGAGTCAACCAGTACACGTCTCTGCTACTTGATTTGAGCTCACTGTTCTCAAGACTGATTTGAGCAGCATCAGTGTTGGTGTTAAGAGCTAGGAGGACTACACTTCCTTTAGGATATCTATTGAATCACACGGACAAGCTGATTAAGTTTACATTATTAGTTGGAAATAGTTTGAATACACGATTTAACTGCTACAAATTGTATTATAATTATGGTTAATTATGCATTTTTATGTAAGAAAAAAGGGAAGACAAAATAGCTCAAAAATCACCCCCAATTTTTATTACATTTTCTGATACATATTGATGTCCTTATGCTGTGTAGAAAGTTTGAGGTGATTCCGACTTCAATTTTTCAAGTTACGGCCATTTTAAGGAAACATCAAAATTTTGAAAAATACCAAAGACTATAGCCCATGGTTTTTTCCAAAAAATGGTTCCGAAATCACCCCAAATTTTTATTACATTTTTTGATACATATTGATGTCCTTATGCTGTGTAGAAAGTTTGAGGTGATTCCGACTTCAATTTTTCAAGTTACAGCCATTTTAAGAAAACGTCAAAATTTTGAAAAATACCCAAAGCTATTATAGCCCATGGTTTTAAAAAAAAATGGCTCCAAAATCACCCCAAATTTTTATTACATTTTTTGATACATATTGATGTCCTTATGCTGCGTAGAAAGTTTGAGCTGATTCCGACTCCAATTTTTCAAGTTACGGCCATTTTAAGAAAACGTCAAAATTTTGAAAAATACCCAAGGCTATAGTCCATGGTTTTTTCAAAAAATGGCTCTGAAATCACCCCCAATTTTTATTACATTTTTTGATACATATTGATGTCCTTATGCTGTGTAGAAAGTTTGAGCTGATTCCGACTTCAATTTTTCAAGTTACGGCCATTTTAAGGAAACGTCAAAATTTTGAAAAATACCCAAGACTATAGCCCATGGTTTTTTTCAAAAAATGGCTCCGAAATCACCCCAAATTTTTATTACATTTTCTAATACATATTGATGTCCTTATACTGTGTAGAAAGTTTGAGGTGATTCCGACTTCAATTTTTCAAGTTACAGCCATTTTAAGGAAACGTCAAAATTTTGAAAAATACCCAAGGCTATAGTCCATGGTTTTTTCAAAAAATGGCTCTGAAATCACCCCCAATTTTTATTACATTTTTTGATACATATTGATGTCCTTATGCTGTGTAGAAAGTTTGAGGTGATTCCGACTTCAATTTTTCAAGTTACAGCCATTTTAAGGAAACGTCAAAATTTTGAAAAATACCCAAGGCTATAGTCCATGGTTTTTTCAAAAAATGGCTCTGAAATCACCCCCAATTTTTATTACATTTTTTGATACATATTGATGTCCTTATGCTGTGTAGAAAGTTTGAGCTGATTCCGACTCCAATTTTTCAAGTTACGGCCATTTTAAGAAAACGTCAAAATTTTGAAAAATACCCAAGGCTATAGTCCATGGTTTTTAAAAAAAATGGCTCCAAAATCACTCCCAATTTTTATTACATTTTTTGATACATATTGATGTCCTTATGCTGTGTAGAAAGTTTGAGTTGATTCCGACTTCAATTTTTCAAGTTACGACCATTTTAAGAAAACGTCAAAATTTTGAAAAATACTCAAGGCTATAGCCCATGGTTTTTTTCAAAAAATGGCTCCAATATTACCTCATATTTTTATTACATTTTTTGACTTATATTTATGTACTTATGCTATGTAAAACGTTTGAGCTGATTCTAAAATTAGCATAGTCCATGGTTTTTAAATGGTTCTAATATTACCCCAAATATTTTGCATGCTAAAACAACTGTTTCAAAATTAACATACGGTTGTTTAGCGCAGTGAGCGTAAGTCCTTACACTACGTCCTTTATCTTTGGCTCCTTTAACTTCAAGAACCTCAGGCCCTACTAGCCTCTTGTACAGTAGCGATAACCAATAATCCTAAAAATATAAGTTTATTATTAGTTTATTATTAATGCTAATGTTGTTAATTAATTAACTGGGAGTGGGTTTTGATTCTTGTCAAGTAAAGCATAATTTCCTCCCACGAAATCCTGTCGAAAAACTTTCTTTTGCGTGTACGATGTCACACCTAACTTGTCAAGCCACCTAAAAATGAGCACCAGAGTATAAAATGATAATTTATTTTCAGTTCTGACATAAATCCTGATATGAAGGATTCTGAATAAAGAGCTCTTCCTCCTCCGTATGAGCTTGAGGTTTCGCCCAACCAAAGGTCACCTTTGTATCCTGCCTTACTGGCAATGCCCATCAACTCTTCAATTTCATCGTAGAGTTTATCCAATTCTTTGACTGAATGGAAATCATCAAGAGTAATGTTTTCGCTGCTACCGTAATATCTGTGCATTGATCGAATTAAATTTATATTTATACTGTCTTAGTCTTACTGGTGCCACGTAGCTGCATTAATAAATTTACTGTCACTCTCTGAATCTGCTTCTATAAAACTAGCAAAAATTACTTTATTATTTTAAGTGCAGAAATTGCATGCGCTTACTCTGAAAATATTCTTCCTCTTGCCAAAGTTGCTACATCAGGCCCAGCCATAAAAATATCAGGATAGTTCTTTTTCTCAAGTATTGACTTAAGCTTCTTGAAATTGTCAACTATTTGCTGAGGAGTTATAGTTGTGTTGTGTTTGTAATACAGATCTGGCTCTATTATTACAAATTATGAAACTAATAATTATAATTATATTACGTAAATTCTTACCGTTTCCCAATTCCCAATCCACTGCATAGTTTTTCTTTAAAGTATAATCAATGAGAAGTTCAGCATTTGTTGAATTCCATGATCCATTGGAATCTTGTAATCTCTGATTCAAACCAAATATAAACTTCCAGCCAACTGCTTTAGTGAACTCATTCACTGCATCCCATTGTGACGGTGACATATAAAAATTTGAATCTGCAAACCAATCAAACGAAGTGGACAAAGTGCCTTTCCTTGTTATTATCTCTTCCTTTTGTCCCTCCTCCTCCTCCTCCTCCTGCTTGTTAGGATCAAATATCAAGAAGTCTTGGGAAGTCCCTCCAACTCTCAAAGTGACAGGTACCAAAGCCTTGGCCATGTTGATGATTTTAGTAGCAGTAAAATCAATGTCACTCCAATTCCTTGATATAGAGCCTGCGTCTATTGTGACTGAGAGGAAATCATCAGCAACAATGCGGTAAGGAGCATCAAGACTGATTGTGACTGTAGCCCTGTCTTCAGAGTTACTTGGTGTTAAGAAAACCAAGAGATAACACGAAATCAATTGAACATACATGTTAGATTTGCAAGCAGCCTGCTAAGGTCAGTAAAGGGTGTGTTGTTTGGTAGTGAATATCCTTATACAGCAGTTTTGTGATTAAATTCATGTAATACAGAGAGATTGAAGCTGTATATCTAAGCTACTGTTGCACCTCTGATGTAAAAGATGTTCTTTTGAACAAATAATAACCTTTTATAACTTATTAAACTATTATTAAATTAAATTTAAATTCAAGATGGTTGACAATGACAAGTGAGGCATCAATGGAAGGTGCCTTATTTTTTTTACTCATAATAGGTATTGAAGCATCCAGAGAAGTCAATACGTTAGTAAGGAAGTGGCTACATGGCGGAAAGGAGTCATTAGATCTTCCTGTCTCTCCTAAGGTTGTTTTCTGGGAAGGTAAACAAGGAATTGGTGCTGGATCACTTCCTGGAGCAAAAGCATTTCAAAGAAGAGAATCGCTTGCTGTTAAAGTGAAAAAAAAGCTTTTGAATGCCAGGAGGAGGAAAGCAGAGCGTGAAGACTCTTTGCGACCCAGTAACGAAGTAGCTGAAATGTCTTCCGAAATTGAAGAAGAGGAGAGTAAAGGCAGCATAATGCTTAAATCAAAAAAACGTAAATCAAATTATGAGGAACGAACGGCAAAAAGGAAACGATTCCTTACAACTGATGCAAATAATAACCCACTCAAACCCTCTATTAATCCATTAACATTCACTGATGCTGAAAGGCATAGTGATGCGACTTGTACCAGTCTGCCTGTTAATGGTGGGCATGGAGAGCTAAGTGTGAAAGGAGTTGGTCAGAAAACGCCAGGAAAGGTAAGACAAAGCATGTCACTGTTGTCAGGTGTGTGTCATTTTGAACATAGATAAAGAACTTAAACAAGCAAAAACGGAAAAAAAGAAAAGGGAAATTACAAAAGGACCACAGACACGAGTGTTAAAAATTATATTTTATGGATATTTGTACATAGTATATTAAATGCAGTTTATATTGTTCAGGAGCCATAAAAAGTGATGATTATTAATATGTAACAATTTCTTGAAGTTTTTGAGATGTGGAAAGTTGCTTCATCTAAATTTCTCTGCTTCATCCTCTTCTCTATGACCCAGTGACACAGCCATTAATTCTCCATACCACTATAGAAAAGAAACATTACATGCCGCCCCTGTGAGTATGACTAATTTTATTATTGGCTCTACATTGTACTTTACTTTAAATAGTCCTGCTAGCATTAACACTTATGTACTTGTGTATAAACATTCTCACTTCACTTGTACTGGGGGGGGAATCCTTTTGATATTCTTACTAAAATTTGTAATAAGCCAAAACTGCCCTTAGTCCCCTCTCCTTGTTTGCTTATTTAATATATCTGTGGTCAAGGAATTGGCAATTGGCTCCTTTTAAGGCTGAATGTATACATTGAGCTTTGGGGCTATCGCTTGTAGTGTAGTAATTATACAGCTATGTGGGTAGCATTAATGTGATTCTGTTGCTGAGTGTAGGCACCAGTGAAGTGGGTTGAAAGAGCGGTTAGTTCTAGTGCTATTTCTTACTTCATTTCTTCCGTTGTCACTAGCAAACTTTATGTAGAACATCCCGCTGCTGCTTTCCTTGTTCCATCCTTTTCTTCTTGCGATCGGAGGCGATATTTTTAATACCCTCTTTGCAAACGGGAGTGATATTCTCTCAATGATTGAATCTGTAATGAATAAAAATGATATAATGTTAATCGTCTGAGATTAGTCATGTGAGAAAGATGATCACAATATTGAGTCATAATTCCATTAAGAGACATCCTCAGTGACTAATAACACGTATTAAAGTTCAATCAATGTAAAATGATTATTCACTAACTGACTTATAGTCACTCAATATATGCAACTGTAATTTAATACAGCCTCATAACTGTATGTATCCTTCCCAAGAGTGTAGTTCATGTGTGGTGCTATCTACCATGCAATCCTACACTAATAAATGTGTGGGTCTGTTCATGTATTGGTATATACAATATATACAAGTGTTGGCATTAAGATATGCGGGCGTGTTTAAATCTTGAGGGTTACAAAATATGCTAACATGATTATGCTAATGATTATTTGCTGTTTTTCATTTGCCTGACATGTGTTCTGATGATACGTCAGCACTGTGTCATCTACACCATGTCAATGCTTGTGAGAGTCTGTGTGACAACATGGCATTAACAGAGTATACACAACATCAACAACCCCTCACGACATCCTCTTGTTGCCAATAACATTGCTATGACTTTGAGGAAGACACAACAAGAAAGCTACAACTGAGCAGGAGAAGCATAATTTGATAGAAGTACAAAGTGTTAACTGCTCCTTGTAGGCTTTGTAGGAAAACATGATTTATTGCAAAAAGCCTTTTCAAGGAACAATGATCTTCCAGTATGGATAATTGAACTACACGCCATTTGACTAGTTATGGTAAAGGGTACATATTACTGTAATGTAATGGAATCCAATCTACTTAGACTGTCAGTATCATGTTACTTGGTAATGATGCAATTACATAGCTCTCTATTTGACTTACCTTTGATGTACACGCCACCCAGAACAGGAGCAGAGGGTAATGGCTATAATTGAAAGAGAAAGAGATGTGATAAGTTTTGAATTAAAAAAGAGGTCAGGAAGTGTGAGGAAGCATGCAATGTATGAGTTAATGTAACGTAGCAATTTGTAATAATAATTGAGCCAATTTCCTATCCAAATTCTTCTTACCTTATCTACTGGATCAAAGTAAAATAGAAAGTTGCCTAATCATGCATAATAGAGATGAAAGGTCAAGAACATGACTAATGTACTCTCACCTTTAAGTATGAATACCCTTCTTTTCCATTTACTGATCAAGGAAGGATTAGGACCTGTTTGTTTATCACAAAAAAGAGTATTGTCTATCACATTATTTATAGCTTGCCTGTTTTTGACATGATGCCAATCTTTTGTACATCTTTCATTAGCCCCAACTGTGCATATGAAGGCTAGAGAGAGAGAGAGAGAGAGAGAAAGAAATGAAGGAGAGTTTAAATACAATTCAACATGCATGATAGCATACCTTTCCCAGTTTTGATGATGAAGATCCCAGTGAATAGTAAATAGATCTATCTCTTGGACTCAGTTGTCCAAACATTTCCCCTGGTAGCTCTACACGCTGGAGTTGGCCTGTCAGTGGACTTGCTGGAGCAGATATTGTCTGTCTTGTTACATCAAGTAAACCAGTTGGACTAGAAACACCATCAGAGCCACTGTCAACAGAGTCAGGTAGCTGGAGTCTCCACATTTGACCATTATTCAAACTAATGCTTCTCCTGATGAATGATCTCTGTCCTGTATCTTCATTCCTCTTAGTGTTGACTGGTCTTGGTACATCGTAGAGGTTCTCAGCTATAGCTTGCTCTGAAGTCATGCTGAATGGGTATACATCACAAGGAGGATAATCATACTCGTGGTATGAAGGCTGAATGGCCATCAAATTAGAGCAACTTCTGCTATAAGAAAGATTCATATTGCTCCTAGCAATACTGAGAATTCTATATGCAGGGGGATAATAATAGCTAAGAATGCTTTGTTTGCCCTTATAAATGCATGAGTAGCAGTTTGTCACTGCCCACACCCGACAACAGGGGAACTTATATGTTATCTGAATTAGACAGTCACAAGGCGTATGGAGTGTTTGCTAACAAAAGAGACACAACTCACTGTACATGGTGAGGATTCACACACACACTTCTTGTACATACATGAAGTTAAACACCAGTTCATAATCAAACAAGGAGTTTGTACACTTTCTAGTGTCTCGATAAACAATTAAAACACTTAATTAGTCTCTCTTCTCTTTTTGTAGTACAAGCATCAATTTCCTTTACCATATTTCATTGTTTCATGCAATATGGTTGAAGAATTAAGATATGTCACTGTATGTACAGTATTCAATGATCTGATTTCTGCAACGTTGCAATTTGTGCAGTTGCAGTGAAATTGCGTGTTAAGAAAAGTCTATCATAATAGAAATATAGTGACATTCATAACAGCAAGAGTAGGTACTAGCATCTCTTAATCTCTGTCCTCTTGACAAGAATTATACCAATTAACAGAGACATAAAGTATATGCTTTCTGGCACATGCTTTAACCACATGATTGGCAAAGTGGCCACAATTCAATTACATCACTTTAAAAGTTACAAAAAACATCAACATAATTTATATCAAAAGTCAATTCTTCCTCTCTCTTTCTCTTGTTCAGGTCACTTCATCGAAGTTGGTCGTAATTAACTTTGTTGTGTCAGAGTTTGATGGGGAATGAGGCGAAAGAGAGGGAGAATCAGCTTGCAGTAACTATTTTAAAATTAAGATAACAGTCTGTAAGCATTGATATGACTTACCTGAAACCCTCTGTTTACTAATATTGACTTTTGTGAAGGATGTCGATCATCATCATCATCATCATCATCATCTTCATCTTCCTCTGAAAATGCTAGCTGATTAGTTCTAAATATAATAATAACAATAATAATAATAATACACAGATGTGGTTATGTCGATCTACCACCCCCCATCAGTGGTAGATGGCTTCATTTAACTTTGTTTTTGTTGTACATGTAGTTTCTCTTTCTGTTTTTTGTTTCTTTCTATGTACAGGGTAATCCCTTTTTGTCCTCCTTTTGTCTGTTTTGTATCTTTCTTGTAATAATAATAATAATAATAATAATAATAATAATAATAATAATAGTATAATTAGATGTCTATGTACATACATTGTGCATCTATGGTTTTCATTTCCCTCCAACATAGTTATAATGCAGAGACGAAGATATTCACTTTTTTTTTTACATAACTAGCATATTTTAATGATTATGTTAGTAATTAATATGCATAGTGTTGTTCTTAAATGGACATCCGTCTATTGCTTGCATTCCAAAATTATAACTTTTAATTTTAACCCTTTCCTCCCTCTAATTCACTTTTTCGTTCCTCTCGGCTGTTTCGTGTAAACTTCCTCTTCGCTTTCAGAGGAAACGGCATCGGCTCTTGAAGGGAAAGGATCATCATCCTCACTCTCCATCGACAGAGCCTTGAACTGATTCATCACGTGATCATCTCTGTATTTCCTAATTAAGAGTATCATTTTAATGTAGAGAGAGTGGATTATTACCATGATTTTCTAGGTGTGTAGTCAAAGGACTTGCTTCCCTGGCCTCCCCCTCCTCTGTTGCTTCCTCCTAGTCCAAAGCATTGGCCCATTTCATTTGGAAAAGTACAAACAACAAAAAAAGGATGGAACTAGGCGGGGCTCGAGGTTGGTTTGGGTGGGCGTTAAGCCACCACGTGGTTTCCGTGCATTTATCGATAGATGCCCGTACACTCCAATCCAAGCAGGCGTGGTTAAGTTATGAGAATTGGCCAATGAAAAGCTTGAGACCACGTGCTATGTTATGGCCGGTCCTGTGTGCTTGCTGAGGTCTTACAGATCTTCTACGACTTGTATTGCTCTCTTTAAGACTGGAGCGGTTAGAAAACAACCTCTAATACATCCCAATACTTATTTACTTAGGCCCTGACTTTTGAAGGAGCCGTAGACCTCCGGTTATTGTTGGGAAATTTGGAAATATCAGGTCACGTGACTCGCCCCTCCCCTTGCTTTGAGACCCTTTACTCTCCCTCCGGTTGTAGTCACGTTGTCATATCAAACAATACGGTAGTTCCCGAGTCTTCGTTGGATTTTAATTCCTTAGAACTTAGTCGAGTTGATGTCGAAGTAATTAATAATTAAAAATTATTTTAGCATAAATTACACTGTGTAGTAATTAAAGGTTCTTTCCCAGCAAATTAGGCTATTACTCAATTCTCCGTCACATTCTTCGCACTCACTAGGAGCAATTGCTTTGCTAAAGGAGACCAAAACATCATTCCTTCATGGCTTGAAGCACCACTTCAAGACAAAACGTTACTTCCCATTGGTACAAAGTTTAAAATAAATTATCAACTCTCTCTTTGTCTCTAGGGTGACGTTGCTTATCCGTTAAGAAACTTTAGGACGGTATGCATTCATAATTTCATAATATATGCATGTATCTTTTATTTTTCATTTATAGTTATCAAACTTTACCAACAGTCTATGCATACCTCAGTCATATAGAGACTTGTGCAGTAAAATATGTTCTAATAAAGAAGGTATATGAACTTTTTATGTTTCAATTTTGTATGATAAAATTGCATAGTACAGTACAGCCCTTTACTGCTACCCACTTGATCAACATGTTTTTGTTTTTTTTGATATCCAATGCCTTATTTCATACAAATATTACTACATTAGTATATAGGTGTAGTCACCATATGATTCCTTAATGAGCAACTGATTCCTTAATTTCGACATTCCTATCATAAATTCTATACTGCAGTGTGTATGGTGAACATTGTGATTAATTATGTATAGATCAAATTAAGTTAATGCATATGTAATAGTGAATAGTATGGGTATTATTATCATTATTATGCATGTAGAATTATACATAGTAAGTCATAGTTTCTCCTTATTTTAGGCCCTCTCATTGTCCTTATTTGTGGTGTAGCAAACTCTGGAAAGAGCACATTTGCTCGGTTCCTTACCAATTCATTACTTAATCAGTAAGGAGAGAGAGAGGGAGGGAAGGAGGGGAAGGGCTTGTATATATAGCCTTGTACTTTATTGTATCATTTAGTTATGAGTCTGTTTCATTCCTCGAGTGTGATGTTGGCCAGTGTGAATTTACTGTGTCAGGTCTAGTGTCTCTACACTGTATAACTGATCCTGTACAGGGTCCAGCTTTTGTACACCAAAGAACCCCAAAAAAGTAAAAAATACAAATGAAGATATTATGTACTCATACATGCATTGCTACTTTTAATTGTGTAAAATTAATAAAAATAATAACAGAGTGAATAAGTAATATTGGAGTAAAACCCACATGATACTAAATTTATATACAGCAACTGTTATTAGGAGTTTTATTTTTGGTGACATCTCCCCAAAGAATCAACCAAAATTTTACACCAACTTAATCTCTCTATGCATGGAAGAGTACAAGAACCATGTGACCGGTTGTCATGGAAATGGAGCATGCCCACTTGTAATTAATACGTGTGGGTGGACTTCAGGTATCAAAATTATAATAATAATTATTAGTAAATGTAATGTACAAGTAAATTTTTTCTCTTTCTTTATAGGTATTGGCATTCATTTATTGATGGATGTTATTGCTATAACCACGCCCACAATTATACTCCAATTTATTAATAGTTTAACAGTGAATGATCCTGTTGAATTATCGGTATTGACCCATCAGTACATTAGCACTATCTCCCCATGGAGTAGCTTAGAACCAACTCTCTCAATGGCAATGAGAGACAGACCAGAAGGATCATGGTATTTCTTAATGAATGATTTTTATACTAATACTTTCCACCTTTTTAATTTTTTGGCAAAATTTGAGCAACTTTGAAATTCATAAAAAAATCTACTTTTGATCAGAATCAGCTCAAATTATCTATGAAGCATAAAAACATGAATCTTTAGAAAAGATGACAGTAAAAAATAGATTGTGATTTGCTTAACTTTTAGCTCAGGTAATAAAAGAAAGAGGGTTAGAGAAAAAGAAGATTCCGAAGAAGTTGACGAATTAACAGAAGCAGAAGAGGAGGAGGAGGAAGAGAAAAGGGAAAGGGAAGAAGATGAAGAGAGTGAAGCAACTTTTAATGTCACAAACATTGAATGCGGAGCCTTTGATGGAGAAGAAGTGAAAAGAAATGAGCCACATACAAATAAATGGACAGCTGGGGATTGTGCCGTATATACCATCTGGTCATTCAATGGATCCAAGAAACAATCGTAAGTAATGAAAAACTATTAATTATATTTATGTGGGTCCATAAACCATACATACGTCTATTAGTAAGTTCATTATATTCATCCATATACCGTATAAGTGGTTTTTTCGAGGGTTGCAAATTTCGTGGATTCCCTCCTAATTCGCGAAAATAAAATCTGCGAAAATCAATTTAATACGGTACCTGCATGGCACACGTGGTAGGATTCGCGAAATTAAAATCTGCGAATTGGAATTTTAGCAGATTTCGCGAAATATAATTCCCTTGAAAAAAACCACTTATACGGTATCATTGCTTTATGTTCAGAGGCTTAGAGAGAATAGCTAGACTCGTCTCTTACTTCTCTCCGTTATTGGACTCTCTTCAATCAACAAGAACTGATTTTAATTTCCTTCTTTCGTGCCCTCCTTATCAAGTGCCATTGGATAAACTAGCCGTACATTGTATTCATAGGAATGTAAGCTAATGATAATAATTATGAGCCTGCTTGTTGTGATTTTACTATGGCAACAGGTCCCTCCCAGTCAATTGTTGTATGCTGTAAATGCAAAGTTTGTGTGGCTAGCTAAAGTAAATCAAGATGAGGTAATTATTGAACTTTTTAAAATCATTAATTATCATTAACATAGGTATGCCATGAGACCCAGCTTGTGGGAGGAGCTTTTAAATTAATTAAGAGCTCATTGCCTGTCGCTGAATACTGTGGAGTGGGTATGTTTGTTTATTTTTATTTTATTTTTATTTTATTCTTTTTATAGGATTAGTTCGTGGTATAGATGCTAAAAAGAGAATCATTTATATTACCACCCCAGCTTCCCCTCTTAGTCTAGCCGATGTGAATTGTATAGTTTTAGGCAATTACGAAAAACCATTTCATTTAGTATCACAAGCCCACATAGATGGAAACTGTCCTTATGAATCAAGAGACTTTAAGCATACTAGATACGGAGATCTTGGGTTTGATAATGCTTTCTAGCAGAGGACAAAATTTAATTATGATTTTTGCATTTTTATTATTGTCATTTGATTATCTTGATTGTAGGTGTGGCAAATATTAAATGGCTTCTTGGTGAAATGTGATTAATGGAAGGCGCTTAAGTGATGGATATCAAGCCTCACTCTTCAAGTAATAAGACAAAGAGGAGGAGGAGGAAAAGCAAAGGAAAGAGATCGACTGATAGGCACAGTGACCCCGAGCTACTCCTAAAAGAAGGAGAGATAGAAAGAGATCATCATGGTTGGGACAGTCTTGATGAAAGATGGCTGCCGCTAGACGAGCGAGGGGCAGCGATAGACGAGATGGAGGTCACCTCTAAAAGACTCTCAAGTCTTAACGTAACTTGTGATCCCCCTAAAGGCTCGACCCCTCCTCCTCACAACAATAATTCCTCCATTCCTAGTGAACTGGAGACCGAGAATACTAGTACATACGTTTGTGTGAGCAGCGATTTACAGAAGAGATATTCGCGAAAGAGAATCTACAGACGCAATAGGAAGAGAGCAAAGAAAGCAAAATGTGACGACGACCTCTTACTCTCCGTGGCTTCAACATCTGCTCCTTTTTCCGATTTTAAAAGAGTTCCAAACTTATTAGAATCCCCTCAGTTCTCTATCGCTCACCAGAGTATAATCAGACTCGGTAAATTTCATCAGTCCGGGATACTTACCGATGACAGTCAAACTGGTTTGACTAGTCATTACGGTTTAAGCGATGAAACGAGTTCACGCGCTGTCACAGAGTCAGATTCACCTGGCATCCCTGATGATATTTTGATGTATGAGGAATCCACTAATTCTGAAGGTACAGGACTATGTTTGCATAGTTTTAAAATTCATGAAAAATCCAATTTTGATTAAAATTACCTCAAACTTTCTACACAATATAAAAAACATGTATATGTACCAGGAAAAAATATAAAAATCAAAAATACTCTACTTCAAATTTTTGGCAAAATTTGGCCCGAGACCATGTACTATAGTACAGGGACTTTGGTCAGATTTTGGAGAAACTTTTAAAATTTGTAAAAAAATCCAATTTTGATCGGAATCAACTCAAACTTGCTGCACAACATAAGCACATGTATATGTATCAGATAAAGTTATAAAAATAAAGAATTCTCTCCTTGTCATTTTTTCCAAAATTTGGCGTGAGACCATGTACTATAGTATAGGTACTTTGGTCAGATTTTGGAGAAACTTTAAAAATTTGTAAAAAAAATCCAATTTTGATCGGAATCAACTCAAACTTGCTGCACAACATAATTACATGTATATGCATCAGATAAAGTTATAAAAGTAAAGAATTCTCTCCTTGTCATTTTTTTCCAAAATTTGGCCCAAGACCCTGTACTATAGTACAGGGACTTTGACCCAATTTTTGAGTAACTTAAAAAATTCGTAAAAAATCTAATTTTGATCGGAATCAACTCAAACTCGCTACACAACATAAGCACATGTATATGTATCAGATAAAGTTATAAAAATAAAGAATTCTCTCCTTGTCATTTTTTCCAAAATTTGGCGTGAGACCATGTACTATAGTATAGGTACTTTGGTCAGATTTTGGAGAAACTTTAAAAATTTGTAAAAAAAATCCAATTTTGATCGGAATCAACTCAAACTCGCTACACAACATAACTACATGTATATGCATCAGATAAAGTTATAAAAATAAAGAATTCTCTCCTTGTCATTTTTGCCAAAATTTGGCCAGAGACCCTGTACTATAGTACAGGGACTTTGACCCGATTTTTGAGTAACTTAAAAAATTTGTAAAAAATTTAATTTTGATCGGAATCAACTCAAACTCGCTACACAACATAACTACATGTATATGCATCAGATAAAGTTATAAAAATAAAGAATTCTCTCCTTGTCATTTTTGCCAAAATTTGGCCAGAGACCCTGTACTATAGTACAGGGACTTTGACCCAATTTTTGAGTAACTTAAAAAATTCGTAAAAAATCTAATTTTGATCGGAATCAACTCAAACTTGCTACACAACATGAGTACTTGTATATGCATCAGATAAAGTTATAAAAATGAAGAATTCTCTCCTTGACATTTTTGGCAAAATTTGGCCTGAGACCGTGTACTATAGTACAGGGACTTTTGTCAGATTTTGGAGCAACTTTAAAAATCCAATTTTGCTCAAACTTTTTTATGTTTGTGTATTTAAGAGAGTTTGAAGTTGTTATTATTATTATTATTATTGTTATTATTATTATTATGTTACTGTTTTAGTGTTTATTTAGTTTCTTATTATTTTAGGTCACAGTAAAATGGAAGCTAAAGAAAGCAGCGAATCCTCTTTATCTCTCACACCAAAGATGGCAAACACTGGTGGGAGCACCAACAACACCACTAATGGTTCCTCAGCAGAGTCTGTCATACTCCGAGTCTCTTTGAAAAACCCCAGCGACACCACGGGGAGTACCTCTACCAGCGACAGTGGCTGTGATGGCGATGATGAGGAGAGTAGTGCTGAAGTCACGAGAGCTCTGCTGGTTGGGGGAAACTCGTCTTCTTGCGGTACTAGGCATCCATTTTGGAGCACATACAGTGAATCTAGTGCTGACGAGATTTGTGACGATGAAGACAAATATCAGCATATCCTTAAGCCGCTGTTTGGTAGAGATGGAAGGCAGGTTTTTGATTTCAGTGCGACTTCTAATCTTTTAGAGTATAGAGGAGGAGGAGAGGGAGGAGGAAGATTCAAGCATCCTCAGTTGTGTGGTGCTCAATGTAGAAAGGGAAGTGGTCGAAAATATCGTAAAAAGCCACCTCCTCTTTCTCCCGCCATTGCATCCCCATTAGAATTAAGCCGTAGGATTAGTGATTTCGTTAGCGAAGGATTGACTGGACCGTCAGAGCTACAGTTACCGATGCTTAGTAGAAGCTTGTGTCATGTGGCTTCGAGACTATCAGAAGTACATTCTCTTGATTGCCTTGTCTCTCATGGTAAACGATTGCTACCTGTTGCAGCACCTTTGCTGAGGAAAACCCCCTCCACCCACCTTGGGGATAAATCAAAAATTGATACAATACTAATGGAATACGAGACCTCATTTACTAATAGAAGAGATAAGACAGAGAAATGCCCTGCTTTACCTATCTGTGTTCCACTTTCTACTCTGCCAAGTGGTGAAAGCCCTGGTTTATCTCTGAGGCAAGAAGCACCTCCAATCGGTGAAGCTAGTGTAACATTAATGAATGTCGGCTGGAATCAACCAAAGGAAGAAGCAATGGTCTCTGGAGAAGACTTAATGATTGAGCCTGTAATGACTTCTAATAATAAAACTGGTCTGAGCCTTAAGTGTAATTAATTATACTAAACTTCTAATTTCTATAATCTAAAACTAATGTACATGTAATCATGTATACAGTCTTTCATTGTTTGATACTAATCATATCCAATTCTATATGGTACATGTATGAGTTTGCATAATGAGTTTGAGTCTCTTAGTCTTCAATGTCGAGATCATCGTACTTCATTCTTATGTATATCTCCTTTTCCAATCGTCCCATCTTTAATGTCAAATCTTTGTTTTGGCTTGAGAGCTCATCTGGTGAATATTCATTTGATGGTTTTTCATCACCTGCACAGGGAGGATGAGAACAATACTCCATAGTCAAGAAATTGTTGCTATATAATCATATAATTCTCACCAAGTAGCCCAGCTTCTTGATAAGCATTAGCAACCAGTTCACTGCAGAATAATGTACTGATGTCTTCTTCCTCGTTTTTAAATATTGAAAGGAAATTATCAAAAAAATCATAACCAGCTTTAACCATTTCAAAAATGTTTGCTTGATACTTCACACCTTCGCGTTTCTTAGTAAGCTATATACATGTAGATGATAATATTACAGCATATGACAATTTTTATTTGTTGCTTACAGCCATTATTGTGTCATGGACCTTTTCTCTTTCCTTGTCAGTCAAATCCACAAGACGCCTGATAGCAACTTCATCATTGTATCCGCTAAATATCTTGTGCTTGAGTGGTAGTATTTGTGTTCCTCCCATTATTTGGCAAGATCCTAGGTCAACCTTACCTGAAGGATCGAGAAAAAAAGAGAATTATGAGGTTTTTTTGAGTATAGAACTAACCAACAAAATTGCGGCAGGATTCCCAGACCATTAATATATCAGATCCTTTTGGTTTGAGCACCTGCAAATGAAAGGTTTTTGTAATAATTTCCTTTAATCATAATAGCCATACAAGTGCAGCATGTGAAAACTGTTGTTGTCCAATAATTTTAATAGCCGCCCCAGCAGCACACACTGAAGAGAACAGCACGATATCTCCAGTATTCAGTGTATCTCTTATTGACTTATAAGTTACATGGACATCTTCTGCAAATGGCATTAAACCACGCCTATAGAAGAGTGAATATAAGCTCACATGCAGCATTTTGCATTAAGTTGTTTGCTACATTTGACACTATTTTGTTCATTGTTGGCTAAAATAATGATTGATCGGCTAATAATCACTACATACGATAGTGAGTTAAGGTTTACATAAACTCAGTGGTAGTTTAGAAAAATATCTCATTTTTTAAAGGTTTAGGCGGTAGGTAGAGGGTCTGGACAGCAAAACTATTGCTTAAGTTACAAGGTCAAAGTAGCCATAAATGGTGTTAGTGTGACTACAATTATAATTATGATTTATATAGTACTGATCCTGCATGCATGCATGCATGCTAATGCTGCTTTACTTACAAAATTTTTTGGTATAATGGTGGTTCTTCTCTGCTTAGGAGGCCCAATTTAACTGGAGGCACTTTGAGAAACTGCGGCTTTGTTACAGGTAGTATTTCATGCCATTTCTCAGCCGTATTCTTGATGTCGGAGGGCTTAGCAGTGTCCTTCAAGACCCCTAGCTTATGATAGAATCGATGCAAGTTGATGACAGTCGTAACGACACTTCGAAAGGTAGGGGTAGGAGCCTCACTAGCTGTTTCAAACTCTTCATCAGTGTAGGTTTCAGTATCAATGTTATCTACAACCTTCAGAGCAGCATCTGAGCTTAGCTTTCCCTGCTCATCCTCACTTGTCTTCAATCTGCAGATTGCTACACGCTCATAGTCTCCGTAGAATATTCTCACAACGGCAGTGACTGCAGTGAGGAATCTTCTCTTGCTGTGCAGGAAAGTTTCCCTTTGCATTGGCTTGGCGACTCCTTTGACCATGAGAAGTGGAAAGTACTTCATATGGTCAGAGTTGTTGATTATCACGGCATAATTAGGTATCTCTTCGTCTTTCCGATAAAGAAGAAGAAGATCTCCAGTCTTTAGACTGTCCTTTATATCTTCAAAGTTGACCAAATCTTGCTCTCCTGTAGCTTGAGCCATAACAACTCATAGGCAACGTACAGGGTGTGGCTCGACGTCATTATTAAAAAAGGAGTGGCTCATTAAATTTAATAACTAGGTGAATGTAAACATTGTGGGGGCGAGCATGAGCCATCAATTAACAACTGAAATAATAATTATGATTGAACTAAATAAAATCAATCCAGCTCTCAGCCTGCATGCATATTCAGACCCCGGCCTCATGGCCGGGGTCTGAACAGAGCAAACACACCAGTCAACACAACCAAAATAACCCAATCAAAGTGACAAGAACGAGTCCTGTCACACTGAGAAAATGTACCAAGTTAAACTTCTAATCTAGCTTCCATCAATTACCATTTGAAATAAGATTGAACTAAATAAAATCAATCCAGCTCTTAGCCTGCATGCATATTCAGAATTTCAGACCCCATCCTCATGGCCCAGCAGGGTCTGAACAGAGCAAACACACCATTTAACACAACTGACCAAAATGACCCAGTAAAAGAGACAAGAATGAACTGTCCTGCCACTCTGAGAAATGCCAGTGCCAAGCTAAACTTCTAATCAAGCTGTTCTCCCAATTTTAATTCTTTCAATGAGAGGACTAATCTAAAGGAGTCTTAGATCAAGCTGCTTTAAGTTTTTCAGCCTTTCAGATGTTTTAGACAGCCCCTCTCTCTTATCTAGCTGTTAGAAACTCAATCTGAGTTTGTCAAGTTAAAATTTCCGCCATCTTGTTCTTTTGACCACACCCTCTAAATTAATTTTGCCCACGTGGTCCAAATTTATTAATAGTAGTATACTAATTTAATTTTCGTATTTTTCCGTTCACAAACAAGACGTAACGCAAATAGACCTAGACAGATTAGTGTGGGTCTCGCTCATGCTCGCCCCAATTATTTTGTTTATGAAAAATGAGGAAGTACAAAACTATAAAATTTGGCATTGAATTGTATGTAGTCAGTATTGATCTGATCTAGCTAAGCAAAATCACATCTAATTAGCATGTGTACTATTATTATCGTTTAGTCTTCATATTTTAACTCAATATAAACTTCAGGCTCCAATCGTCCGAACTTGAGATTCGGGTTTTTCTCACTTGAAAACTCATCAGGAGAATACTCATTTGATGGTTTCTCTTCTACAAGAAGAGAATTAGATTGAATGTTGGTCAGCAAACTCTATACTTACCTCCAAGCAAGCCAGCCTCTTGATAAGCATGTGCAACCAACTCACTACAGAAGATTGTGCTCACGTCTTCTTCGTCATTTCTGAGAAAATCCAGAAACTCTTCGCCAAAGTCAAAACCTGACATGATCATTTCGATGAAATCCTTCTCGTAGTAGGTACCCTCGAGCTCTTTAGATAGCTGTGGTATAACAATAAAAACAAGTGTACTATATCATGCATCATGAATCATACGTTATTTACTATAATTACTAGATCTAGCATGATAGCATTATATAGTTGTGATGTGTATGCATCAATTGTATATTTGTAGTATGTAGTATACAGTAAAGGAAGTTTAGTTACTTTCATCATGGTTTGGTGGATTTTCTCTCTTTGTTCATCAGTTACATCTACCAAGCGTCTAATGGCAACTTCATCGTTATACCCATTCAATATCTTGTGCTTCAATGGAACGATTTGAGTTCCTTTTTGCACTTTTGTGCTCCCAAGGTCAACCAGGCCTAACAAGGATTAAGAACATCCTTATAAATAAACAACATGCTTATACCGTATACCATGAAATTTATGCGACAGAAAAAACTGCGATTTTTGCTCCATTGCAAAAATTAAAATCGCAAAATCCTACAGCTCCATTGCCCCATGGTGCGGTTTGCAAGCTATTTGCAAAAATTATTTTGTGAAATCTTAGAAATGAAGGATTCGCAAAAAAAATTGTTGCATAAATTTCATGGTATACGGTATAATGTCTTGCTGACTAACCAACAGAGTTAGATGTTGTTTCCCAGCACATAAGAAGGTCAGAGCCTTTAGGCTTGAGTACCTATGGTGTGTGTGGGGCATGTACAAGACGTGTGATGTCATGTCTTACAATAATTCAGAGTAAAACCACAATTCACTGTGACAATTACAATATAGCTAGGAATGCTCCATTATTTCATAAGTCCATTGATTAATTCTATTCATAATGTTGTTATCTCAATGCTATTCTGACTGTGTCGTCACAGACACACTATGATATTATGAGCCTTACCATAGCAGCATGAGAAAAATGGGAGTTGCTCCCCAGCTTGATAACAAAGCCACTAGATCCAACTGTAGCAAAAAGGAGGATGTCTCCGGTGTTTAGCTGGTCACGGATAGAACTGTATGGCACTACAGTTCTGTTTTCAGGAATAGGCATCAAACCACGTCTATAGGAAAAAATATAATAAAAATAAATATGGGCAATATTACTACAATTCCTTACAAAATCTTTTGATAAAATGGTGGAGTTCCACCCTTCATTGGTCCCGGTTTAATGGGAGGGACGTTAATGAATGTTGGTTCACCAACTGGCAGAGTGGTGTTCCAAGTCTTGTACGTATCCTGGACACTGGATGGAGTGGCAGGCTCTGCAATGATGCCAAGTTTACTATACAAAACACTCAAGTTGAGCACAGATGCCATGACGCTTCGGGCAACATCTGTCTCTGCTTCATCAATTAGCTTCAGCTCCTCTTCAGAATACTTTTGAGTATCGATCTTGTCCACAGCCTCGAGCGCCTTCTTTGCTGATATGTCTTTCTGGTCACCGGTCAGCCTGCAAATTGCTACACGCTCGTAGTCTCCATAGAACATGCGTGTGACAGTAGTGACTGCTGTAAGATAGCGTCTCCTGCTGAAATTTTCCTTGGACATTGGTTTAGTGCTACCTTTCACCATCAAGAGTGGAAAGTACTCCTCGTTTGCAGAGTTGTCTATCAAAATAGCATAATTGGGGTTCTCTGCATCTTTCCTGTAGAGGAGTAGAAGGTCTCCTGTTTTTAGACTATTTTTAATATCATTGAATTCAACCAGCTTTTCTGCTGCAGGCTCTCCCTCTGCTCCTCCTGTGGTCTCAGACTGGGTGGGCTTTGCTGGAGGTGCTTCTCCTTCTTTATCAACGTTGGTTTGTTCTGCAGGAGATTCCTTGGGGTCTTCAGTCTTTGCTGAGTTATCTTTGCTGCTTTTGCCTCCCATAATCAGTGAGCAATGGAAGCCGCAACAAGCAAGACGATCTTTTTATGTAAGTTTTCCTCGGCTTCGGTCGACAAGATTGTCTCACGTGAGCTTGACCTTTAATTATGACGTACAAAAATTAATTAATTGATTTCGTCGCGCCAGCGCCATGCGCCAGCAGCCACTCCTCCTGATCCGACCCAGCTCGAGCTGTATCGCTGTTGTGTGGTCGTTAAGTGTGAAAAGTTCTTTTTGTCGTTTACAAGCTCTTTAACAAGATCTAAAATGAGTTTTAATACAGCCAACACTCCTCATCAAGTAACCAATAGAGTCATGATGATAAGACCTAAAGCTTTCGGCTACAATTCAGAGACAGCTGTTGACAATGCATTTCAGATCAGCTCGATCAATAATTGTAGCTCTTCTGAGGCCTCGGCTCAAGCTGTGAGAGAATTTGACGATCTTTCCCACCTCCTTTCCTCTAATGGGATTGAAGTGAACATTGAAGCAGACACCGATAGCCCAGAAACTCCCGATGCTGTTTTCCCAAATAATTGGATATCATTTCACTCCTCCACAGAAATTAAACTACAAACTACCTCCACTATCATAATCTACCCTATGATGTCCATACTCAGAAGACAAGAGAGACGCCAGGACTTGATAGACAAATGGACACGGTCCCTAAATGCTAGCATTATAGACTTGAGTAGCTTTGAAAGTAGCGGCCAATACCTTGAGGGTACAGGCAGTATGGTATTGGACAGGGTACACAGGGTCGCCTATGCTTGTGTATCTGGTCGGACTGACATTGAAATGATTGAAAAGTTTTGCAGCATCACTGGTTACAAGTCTGTTACATTTCGTGCATGCCACAAATCCTTAAATGGAGATCTTGTCCCAATATACCACACTAACGTTATGATGATGATCGGCAAAACGATCTCTCTGATTTGCTTAGAGGCTATACAAGATTCTGAGGAGAAAGAGCGTGTAATGAAAAGTCTTGGAGCTTCCGGTCGTACTATTGTTACAGTGACAGTATCTCAGATGAATGATTTTCTCTGTAATGCATTGGAGCTAAGCAATCAAGATGGAAAAAGGTTTCTGGTCATGTCTACAAAAGCTTATAATGCAATGGACGGAAATCAAAAGAGGATTTTGACTGAAGAGAATGAGCTAGAGTTGGTTCATTGTTCTGTCGATACTATTGAGTCCTTGGGGGGAGGCGGAGTTAGATGCATGATAGCGGAAATATTTCCGCCAAAATGAAACGACTAAGTATAATCGTTAGTATGTCCTCTTATCTGTTATGTGTCACTATGTATTATCATATAATCAATCATTACCTCATTGATGATTTATTGTTCATTTAATGCTTTGATATGTCAATTTCTGCTTCCTGCCTTAAATTTGAATCGAAAATTCCCGCTAAAGTCACGTGAGTAGTAAGCTTCACGTGGTAGATTGTTGTGTCTAAAGCCTACTTAGCCTAGGGACTTGAGCTCTTCCAGCAGAGTACAAGCCGAGGTACAAGCTAATGCTAATGGCTGGCCTTTTTGCTTGCAGACTCTGGAAAGAAGTCGTCTATCCCAAGAGAGAAATGGTTAGTTTTAGTGCTGAGTAGCTGGTCAGCCATTGCAATCAAGCCCCATGAGTATGCCCTCCTCCACTCTCCCTCCCTCTTTCTCAAATTGCATTTCAAGAAAAAGAGAGAGAGGACGGCTCGAGTAGCATTCACAATATTATGACTATCTGCCTATTCTCCTGCTGATTGTAGTTTGTATAAAGCGCCTCTGTGGAAAGGAGCCTTTGTATAAGGTCTAGTCCAGTTAATGCCGTCCTACAAGCTTTAATAAAAAGTGTCTGGAAAAAAGTTGTATCAACTATCCTGTGTCAACAGTTTGTGTAACCAACCATACCATTTCTCCTCTCCTCCTATCTCTAGTACCCAATTTTCGAAGAGTGTGATGTTCACAGCCCTTTGCTTGAGCCCCAGTCTCTCATCATGACTACCAAGGACTTCTTTGATTCCCCAGAGAATGAAGGAGAAGGAGAATATGTTACTAGAGGAGATGAAAGTCGGTTCCCATACGACTCATTTGATGAATGTGATGAGGTCAGTTAGTTTATACTTGTACAATTGATTACTCTATTGGGGCCCACACAATCTGTCCTTAGTACAAAATTTTTTCTCAATAATAAAATAAAAATGAAGTAGAATTTATGTACATGAACAGTCTTTATGCTTCATATTTTTGCATGTTTGTGTAGATCAGGACATTACAAGTTGTAGAGGTCATTTGTAGAGGTGTCCTTGTTTTAGGGCGTCCTTATTAAAGAGGCTACAATGCATGTAATATATCTTGAGTATACTATTATTATTATTATGATTGCATGGTTCTTTTAATATACGCGCAATTGCTTTTCACATTCTTTTCCAAAGTATGCAGTTGCCAAGTGAACTGACCCATGTATTGCATCATACAAACTGGGTTCTCTCCAACAGTGCAGAGGGCATTAATGATAATATTATTATTATTATTATTTAGCTGTAGGATGTTGTTCAATTGAAATGATTAATTATTTGGTTCTCTTAATAAGAGTCTTTATATCTGGCGGTGTTGTGGCTTAAACCCTTTAATTCCTGGCAATAGTCTCTCTAGAGTTTACACACACACACGCTACATATGTTACCTGCCCTGGTACATGTGCATGGTTTTATGTGCCTAAGGGCAAGAGTGTGTAGTAAACAGTGATTAATCTTATAAGTTCACTTTGGTGTCACTTTTGCCTTACGTGTACTGTACATGACCCTCATTTTCATGTACGTGTATATCCATTAATTAGTCACAGTCCTAGCGCTAAGCAGCTGTTAGAAAAGTGCCTTGTTGCTGTGTAGCTCGCTTTGTGTGTGAATTTGCATTAAACAATTTTTATAGTGTGTATGTTTGTGTGTGTGTGTGCTGACTAGATCACTTTTGAAGGATGAGCTGCTACTATAGTGACAAGTTGTGTGGTTGTTATTATTATGTGGGAGGCCACACAATATCACTATCACTACATGCAGGACACTGTGTGTCCCGTACTACCAATTACCATTAGTAATAGTTAGCCTGGTATATAAGCAATCCTACTACTACTACTACTCACATTTTATTAACCAGTGAGAGAGACAGAGAGACAGAGAGAGAGAGATTCCTGATCTCTGGCATCCCTTCCTCCTTGTATATTATTACTACTCTTACTACTAGTAAGCGTGATTGTGCTATAGCGGCTAAGAGCTTCATGTGATTGTCCTGAGGTTAGTGTAATACCAGCTGTTAGTTTTGAGGTTATGCTGAGGCTGTGGGCCTCTAGCACGTGTGTAATACCTGTATCTTAGTTGTGGCTTTGGGTAGTGCCCTTTGTTAGCATAAGGTGTGTGTTTCTGATCCAGTGAATATGTACTTGTATGTAAGACCAGAAAAAGAGAGAGAGAGTGAGTGGGTTTTGTGGTACTAATAGCATCCAGATGTGCTTGCAGCTGGAAGCCTTTGAATTATATATTTTAAACTCAAGGCATTATAATATAATCAATAGTTACAATGGATGGAAAGAAATTGCTGCTAAAGTAATGATAGATGCCTGTTTTTATGATGGATAGATCTCACTATGATATACTGTAGTAATATATTTTAGATATCTCTGTCTCTCTCTGTCTCTGTCTCTCTCTGTCTCTGTCTCTCTCTGTCTCTCTGACTCTCTCTTTCTTTGCTCCATTGACTGGCTACATGTACTCTGGTTCACTCAACTATGCATATATACATGTAGTGTACTTTGTATCCACAGTACTAACAGAATGTGGGCCTGTTATGCAATAAAGCATGCAGTTGTTATGATTATATTATATTATTTAATTTAATTCATTAGAAATACTCCTATACTTGGTGCCTATGCTAATGCTTGTATGAGCCTCCCTTCATTCTGATGGTTGGGGAAAGTATTTTGTTATTTTGATAATTTTTTACAGTAATGGGCGGTAGTTGGTTGACGTGCAGGGCGTAGTGATTGCTGGCACTCGTTTTTGGACTATAATCAAATAAAATAGGGTTAATGGAATGTGAAATATTTAAAGAGTTTGGTTTAGTTTCCATAGCTACATCTCCTTTGTGAAGCTGCACATGAACTTCCAAGAGAGGGGAAGAGAGAGAGAGAGAGGGGAGGGAGAAAAGGGAGATAGAATTTCAGGGGGAGTTAGTTAATGTTGACATTAAATCATTATGATAAATAGGAAGAAAGGGAGGACAAATGCATGTAGTACTATGGTACATGGAAATTTTAAATGTATTTTTAATTTTTGTTCGTAGGAAGAAGACGAAGGTGATTATACTGGAGTTGATGAGATGGAAACAAGAAAATTGAAACTGTGAGTTGAAATAGTTAATGTCTCCCTTTTGGTCTTTCCCTTCTTTACTATTCTGCCCTCTCTCGCTCTCTGTCTCTCTCTAATTTAATTTATGCACATGTCTATTGCCATTAAGCACATTAAAGCAACTCTGCTATCTGAAACTTATTATTAATATCATTACATGTCATTATCACCGTACTCTTAATACTGTATCTTGTAGCTCTCAAATTTCAGGGCAAGCAGTTAGTGTTACATGCATGTACATGTACATACTGAGTCATGGCATGTGATTAGCATGTGATGTATTATGAAGTAGCACGGCCCACCAATGACTAGTATCATTTCCTTGCCATCAATAAGCTACTTGACATATTTTTATTGTTTTTTTTATTGTTTTTGTGAAAGTTTTCCCAAAACAACTTTTATGAAGCATGGTTCTGGAATGAAAAATAATACTTTAGACAGCCATAAATTTGTATAGTCGCCATTAGCATGAGCATTGTCACATGGTCACAACTCACAAACTCAAGCTTTCTACATAGCATAAGGTCATTAACTCATTAATATTTTATTGAATAATGCCGGGGTGTAATTCTACTCTTCTAAAAATCACTGTGCACTGTGCAGAGTAGAGTAAAGGGATAATGGCCGCCTTCTGGTGTCTCTAAATGGTTGTTTATTTAACGGTTGCTATGATACACTGTTGTTGTGCATTACTGACTCATTCCTACTACTAATGATGGACATTTTTGTCCTCTTTGTTAACTCTCCCTTGTAATGTCTACTATGTTCATGTGGACTGTGTAGCGAGTATGTATCTACATGTACATGTATTTTATTCTAGAATATGCCACATATGGCATTTCAAACACATGGCTTTTTGAGAAATTATTTTTTCGCCTTGGAAAATATTTGTTGTATAAGGAATGAGAACGAAATTAAACTCTAACAAATTGCCCGCTATGAGGTGTGTTGACTGTTTGGTTATGTGTGATCCTGTGACTCTGCAATTTACAGTTATTTTAACTACATGTACGTGTATGTGGTATCGGCAGTTACAAAATGTATATAATAATTTCTCAATACTTTATCTGTCCTCTCGTTAACCAAACTTCATTGCCTTCTCTTTATTTTAACTAATCACCTGGTTAATGGCTCTTAAATAAAAAAATACATGTACGGATGTATTTTATGAGCATTTTATTTTTTATGGTAATGGCCCAGATATACCTCTAATCTACCGTAATTAATTAAAATGCCATCATCATTTAATAATTGAACTTTGTTACCCGTGTCTTGGTATCTTCATAATCCCTCTCTTCTTTGTCACATAATATTATCATAATATTATTGTGTATACTTATACAATGATGGCTATGTTGTACACACAGCAAGAGGAGGAGTGGAAGTGGGATGTTCCTGTTAATCTGTAGCAAGGAATTGAAAACATACGTGTATGTATACAAATACACATGTGTGGGAGCTATAGATTTGACTCAGAATGACTTCATTGAAAAATTCCAATCCTTAGATAGGCATGGAAGGCCTATTTGATCTTATTATGAATTACACCTCCACGAACATTGGCATATACATAATTATGCTTATTTATGCATGCCTGCATGAGTTCAGTGTAGAGGCGTGCTGTGTGTGAAATGGTGTGGGTAGAGTAGGGGGTGACTGTATTTTTAATGTAAAAATTACACTGTGACACACTCCATTAGAAAAATGTACACAGAGTATAGTATTGTTGATGCATATTTTTCATTCCAATGGTGAGCGTGTGCGTATGTACATGTACAATGTACATGCATTACGTGTAGATGTTAATGTGTGGTGCTCATGGATGTTAAGGTGTTATGAGTTATGATGACTGCATGGTGCGTGTGTGTGTGTGGGTCCTCTTGTATTTATATCTACTCCTACTGGTAAAATATCATTATAATTTGCTGTTATAGGATATCTTGTTGATTTGTAACTCACTCTCTCTTTCCCTCTCTCCCCCTCCTTTCTCTCTCTCTTTTTGCTATGAGTAAGTGTTTCTTTGGGAGTGTGTTTTATAAAAGCTGGCCTTTATGTCTGTAGATATAACTATATTCACCAGTGTCACCGTATTGTTATTTTTAATGTCTGTCTCTCTGTCTCTGTAATATAGTGGGTGTACAGTATATTTGCTTAGCGTGTACATGTACATTTGCTTAGCGTGTACATGTACATTTGCTTAGCATGTACATGTACATGGTTTTGTTATTTAGTGTCAAGGTTGGGTGTGTCTCCTTGTGTGACTGTCTCAGCTCAGTCTGTATTTGATGACGTACATATGCACATGACATTGTAATTTGATATTTATTTATTTATTTATTATTTATTAATTATTGATATCATGTTTCTGTAGTGTTATCTACTTATTTCACACACACACACACACGCCATCATTATCATCTCTCTTTCCTCCCTTCCTCCCCCTTCTCCCTCCCTCTCTCCTCTCTCTCTCTCCCCCAGTGGTCAGTTTGCTAGTAAATATTATCCTCCTCCTCCTTCATCAAAACCTCCTCGACTACCTCTCTCCAGCGAGAGGAGCAGTCCTTCATTGCCAGCTGAAGGTACGATTGTTATGAAAGGACAGCTAACAGCTGGTAGAGAGAACTCAAGACTGCCTATACCTGGTAATTAAGAGAGAAAGAGAGAATAAAATACAATGTATGAACATGTAGTTGTGCATGTAGCTACGTGTATGTATGTAATACCGTATAACGCTTTAATTTGGCGGAGTTTTATTTTGGCGATTGGCGGTTTGCAAACAGAATCGCCAATATTAAAAACCGCCAATCATTAATGCGCATGCTCAGTAATGCACGTGTACACAAAAATCGCCAAATTAAAAACCGCCAATTACAATTTTACAGCTAAATCGCCAAAATAAAGCGCCGCCAAAATAAAGCGTTATACGGTAGTATAGTAATACTTTTCTTGCTATTGACCAATTCTTTTCATGTTTGAACAGTATCAATTCGCATTCCGGTCATTTTTATTATTTTTTTCTCACCCTCACGCAGGTTCAAAGGCTACTGCCACTCGCTCTTCTCCTAATAAAGTCTCGCCTACGTCAGCCTCAACCACACCCACCTCCTCCTCGTCAGAGTCTGGCAATACGCCTGTAGTCACCCCAACCAGAGACCTAGTTGAGGGTTCTTCTAACAAAGTCTCTCATTTTAAAAACTCGTCCAGCAGTTCAAGACGCTCTCCTTCAGCGTCTCAGCCAACCATACCAAGTCACTTAGAGGCTGGTGACAGCTTAGGGGGAGTGCCCCCACCTGGTATCCTCCTCTCTCCTCAGTTAAGGAGAACTCCCAGATCAACCGGTCTAGGATTGAGAGCTTCTTATTCCTCTCCTACCTCTTCTGTTGTTCCTTCTGGTAAGCCGTTATATCGTAGTGATTCGCTACAGTCTTTCTCGACGAAGAGGGTTTCTCCTGGTCGTCAAGGTTTTCTTCAGAGTAAGGTGCCCTCCGTGGCTTCGAGGATACTACAATTTGAACCGTCTAATTCACCTAGTTCATCTCGTAGTAATAATGGAGGAGTGAGTGTGGCTAATAATAATGGAGTGGGTGTGGCTAATAATAACGGTAATAATGGAGTAACTGCTAATAGTAATAACGGTGTGGCTAATAATGGGGTAGGTGTGGCTAGTAGCTCGTCTGGAGGTGTGGCCCCTCCTGCTGCTCCTGGCGGTGGAGGCTCTAGTGAATCTAAAACTGAGACCACCTCTTTGGTATCAGACTTGAAGCAATCAACAGGTACAGTTTCATTCTTATAATCTCATTCCCATTCTCATTATGCATGTAGTTTCATTCCTATAATCTCATTCTCAGTCATACTAACCTTTCCCACATTACAAGTGTTTAATACAGTACATGTATATACAGTTTATGCTAGTCAATTGCCTTTATATAAGTGATATTGTGTACTTGTTAATGCTCAATTGCACTCTTTCACATCAGATAGTCAATGGTGTGTATCCACTCTTGGCCCATTGTGTGTGTGTGTGTGTGTGTGTGTGTGTGTGTGTGTGTGTGTGTGTTGTATAATGCATATTGTGATCAATGTGTCTCAGTTATGTTAACCTTACTCTTCAGCTTTCATAGGACCGTTGAATGAAGCATAAACCTAGTCAGACAGTCTCCTATCTTTCTTTGTATATATACTCTCAACTCTCTCTCTCTCTTTCTCTTTATAGAAAGCAAGGCTGTTCCTTCAATTGATGAGACAGACCACCATCAGCTGGTACCCCACTCTACTGTCCCTCCTTCTCTTCCTAATACTGACCACCATCACCAGCAGCAACAGGCCATCATGTCAATGAGTGGCTCTACAACCTCTTCAATGGAGGAGCTTTCCCTGTACAATCATGAACACTTTTCTTCCTCTTCTTCCTCCTCCTCCTCATCCTCCTCAAACTCCTCTCAGCGTCACTCTAGGCCCGAGGCTGTTGTTCCTCCTCACAAACACACAGCACCTCCTGGACCTACTTATCCAATGGGGGGTGGTCCTTACTCTCACCATCCTATGATCTATACACGTGGCTCCACTGCTTACCAACCTCCCCAACCTGTACCCTCTACTTACACTATGGGATATCCTCCTAATTCTACTTATGGGAGTTCATTAGATTTATTAAAACCGTCTCCTTCAGGCGGTGGTGGAGGGGGAGGACAGAAGCAACCTCTAGGGCTAGCCACAGCCACGTTGGCTTTGGCTCATAATTCAGCAGCTAATGGAGATGTCGTGACTTTAGTGAGTTGATGCTGTCAAATTGTTTCATGTATAGTGTATGTTGTAGGCAGTGTTGTGTTGTGTAGTATAAGTTTGAGCTACTTTTAACATCAAATTTTGATTCAATGCGTACGTGTACGTGTACCAGTCACAGATTGCATTAATTGTGCGTGCAGTCTTTTTAGAATTATTTTCTCTCTCTCCCTTCATTTCTGTATCTCTTCTTCATTGCAGACATAACATGGCCCCATGTGTTTGAGTGATTGTTTGTCTTGCTACATGTACATGTACTTTCGTCGTCTGGTCGAGCTACTGTGTAGTGTATGTCTGTCTGTCTGTGTGAGGGAATTAATTTCATTATGTGAGCTTTTAAAGAGACCGCAATCAGATTTAATTACACACTTACATCAGTAATGTACACTGACTCATTACTACATGTACCTGTAGTAATACTATACTTCCTTTCTCAGCTCCTCCAGGCTCCATACCTCTTCTTTCCTATAAATTTATTATTATTATTATTATTATTATTGTTAATATTATTGTTATTGTTGTTATTATTATCAAAACAAGAATTAGAAGAGAGAGAAAGAAGATTATTATTGTTTTTATTGTTGTTGTTGTTGTTATTTTTTGTTATTGTTTTTTGTTGCTAAGATACGATCCGCATCCCAAAGCTGGTTCTAATACTTGATTGAATTCTTCGATTTGTTTTGCATTCCTGTGGCTTCATTTCTAGCACACTTATCATATTTGTTCCCACAATAATTTTCTTTCTTTTCCCTTCTCTCTCTCTCCCTCCCTCTCTCTTAGCGTAAATTATTATCATCAGGTGAAGTTGATCCTCTCTCTAGAGATGAGTATGGCTCTACACTGTTACACACAGCTGCTACCTATGGACAGCTCTCTTCCCTTCAGCTTCTTTCTAAAGATATATCCACCTCAGCACTTCTACTCGCTGACAATAACTTCCTCACTCCTCCTCTGCTAGCTATTCAGGTAGGGTAGGGTAAAATAATGTGAGATAGTAGCACTAATGCAGAATTTTTATGATTGATCTATTGTCTGTAGTATGTGTAGTTTTATTTATAGAAAATGCACAGTTCTCTGATTTATATTGTACATAAATTGTATGCATAATAATAATAATAATATAATAATAATAATTAATAATTGTACTAAAGGCTGGTTTACAATATGACATTAGGCCAACGTACCGTCAATTTTTAATCAAAAGCGTGGGCGATTTGACCTCGTGATGCATGCTTTCCACTAGAATAGAACCAGATTCTATTCTAGCATCAACATAATGTCAGGACTAGCGTAATATTGTAAACCAGCCTTAAGAGTACAAATGTAGTTGGGTAGTGGTCTTCATGTACATGTACAGTACATGTTGGCTGGTTATAATGTTAAGTTGATTTTCTCATGATGTGTTAATTGTTAATATGCATGTACTTGATGTACTGTTGTCATAGAAGAATTCTCGAGGGAGAATTGGAAGAGAGAGTGAGGGAGGAAGGAGGGAAGTGGGAGAGAGTGAGAAAAATTGTGGGAGGCTAGTTTAACATTGTTATGATTCATGTGTACACATTGCAGTAATTAATTGTATGGAGATTGGTATCTTATCAAAAATGACTGTAGGAGATATTTTATTATATTTTGTAATGCATGGAAGACTTGGAAGTGTTTAAAAAGCCTCTACTACAAACTCCTTGTGGTATGTAACTGTGTATAAAGTGTGAGTTGATTTCCACTTCAATTTTTCAAGTTACAACCATGTTAAGAAAATGCTAAAATTCTGAAAAATACCCAAGGCTATAGCCCATGGTTTTTTCTGAAAAATGGCTCCGAAATCACCCCAAATTTTTATTACATTTTCTGATACATATTGATGCCCTTATGCTATGTAGAAAGTTTGAGCTGATTCTCACTTCAATTTTTCGAGTTATGACTATTTTTTTTTAAATGGCCGATTTTTGAAAAACACCCAAGGCTATAATAGCCCATGGTTTTTTCCAAAAAATGGCTCCGAAATCACCCCAAATTTTTATTACATTTTCTGATACATATTGATGCCCTTATGCTATGTAGAAAGTTTGAGCTGATTCTGACTTCAATTTTTCGAGTTATGACCATTTTTTTAAAATGGCCGATTTTTGAAAAACACCCAAGGCTATAGCCCATGGTTTTTTCTGAAAAATGGCTCCGGAATCACCCCAAATTTTTATTACATTTTCTGATACATATTGATGTTCTTATGCTATGTAGAAAGTTTGAGCTGATTCCAACTCCAATTTTTTGAGTTATGGCCATTTTTTAAAAATGGCAGATTTTTGAAAAACACCCAAGGCTATAGCCCATGGTTTTTTCTGAAAAATGGCTCCACAGAATCACCCCAAATTTTTATTACATTTTCTGATACATATTGATGCCCTTATGCTGTGTAGAAAGTTTGGGCTGATTCCGACTTCAATTTTTAAAGTTATGACTATTTTTAAAAAATGGCCGATTTTCGAAAAACACTCAAGGCTATAGCCCATGGTTTTTTCTGAAAAATGGCTCCAAAATCACCCCAAATTTTTATTACATTTTCTGATGCGTATTGATGCCCTTATGCCATGTAGAAAGTTTGAGCTGATTCTGACTTCAATTTTTCGAGTTATGACTATTTTTAAAAAATGGCCGATTTTCGAAAAACACTCAAGGCTATAGCCCATGGTTTTTTCTAAAAATTGGCTCCAAAATCACCACTAATTTTTATTACATTTTCTGATGCGTATTGATGCCCTTATGCTGTGTATTAATTCTCTTTCTCTCTCTCTTAGAATGGTCATGTTGATTGTCTAAAGTATCTCGTTGAGGAACTAGGCACTCCCCTCTCTGTACCTGATGCTGGAGGAGAAACACTCCTTCATCATGCCGCCTTTCACGGACAGACAAAGTGTCTCGAGTTTCTCATTCACAGAAAGAAAAAATCCTCAGAGTCTGTTGGTAAGCGTAGGCGTGGCTTGTTACCATGGTAATGGTTTTTCATTCCGTGTAGGTTTTGTTGATGACAGTGGAGTGTCTCCGGCTCATTTTGCAGCTCAAAGAGGACACCTTGACTGCCTTAGGGTGAGTATACTAATAGAATATTGTGATTTATTGACAATTAAAGAGCAATATTTTGTGAATTTGTTGTTTATGGAAATTATTGATTGGCTATTTTTATACCATCAATCTTGTGCGATGGGTTGTTGAGCATCCATCTTTTATATTTGAGCAATAACTAATCTTACTTGTATTTCCTCACCTTTTAAAACATCTTTTACGCTAATCCTTTAATTACTCCTCCCCCCTCTCTCTCCCTCTTCTTTAGTTGATGATTAATTACGGTCTTGATGTCACAGCCCCCGACCGCGAGAACATGAAGCCAGCTGACTGGGCTGACGCCACAGGCCAGCACTCTTGCACTCATTACCTCCTAATGGTTGAGCTCTGCTGGCAGCTCTCACGAGACGTCTCCATCTTAACAAGAGATATTGAAATGTACTTATAGCAGAGATTATTATATTGTGTATTTACGTATAGGGTGGGAGGGTGAGAGATTAATTGAAGAGTTTTTTGTATGATCTATTTGTAATATTTTCTTTTCATTTAGGCTTCGTCATGAGAACAACCAGCTCCACGAGTTATTGGATCTGAGAGATAAAGAGCATCACACGGCCATAGCCAAACTCTATCAGCAACACCAGGACACCATCCAAAAGGTACTGTGGTGAGAATTAAGCATATGTGTGGCTAAAAATATTTAATTAAATTTTTTAAATGAGCGTTTTTATTATAATAATTATTTTTGTAGTTTCACGAGCAATATGCCGGTATTACAGTTTCTGCTTTATTGAGAGGAGAGGAAGCCACGCCTCCCCTCCTTCTCCCTCCCACTACGACCGCCAGTGGTGGAGTAATGAATAAAATTGGTTCAAGTCCTGTTCATAAGACGAGCTTATCTAGCAAAGGAGGTGGAGGTAAGGGAACTGAAGGAGCTAAGGAAAAGAAAAGAGTAAAGATTGTACCAGGTAAAGTTCTAAATGAAACCTTTTTATTCTTAGTCCTTTTGTCTTGCATTTAATAATAGAAATAATAATTAATGATAATAGTTTATCTTGTTGATTATTTTATTCTAGAGCCATTGACAATTGAAGAAATAGAGCCACATGAAGTGTTGAAGTAAGTAGTAGGATTAATGACAAACACCTTGTACTATAGTACAGCAACTTTAAAAATTTATTTAAAAATTTCATAATAAGAATTGTATTTCTCATAAAATTTTCATGTTACCTCTTTATTTTGTTCCTATTTATAGGAGAGAGCTAAGTAATGTTGAACAGCGTTTGCATGCGAGTCGTGAGAAGAGAAAACTCCACCCGGTAATGGCTACAAGATCATTCTCACCTCTATCTCCAATTGTGAAACGGATGAACAGTGTCGAGAAAGAAGACGACAAGAATAATGCAAATAATAATGACAAAGACAACAAAACGTAAGGCATGCATGAACCAACAAGCATAATCTTTTACTATAAAAGTATAAATTAATGCTAATAATACTAATGTTATGTTAAGATGTAATGCTATTTTTCTTTCTATTAGTGAATTATCAGCATTTCTGTTTGAAGGTGTTCAAGACTCTCCTCCAGAAGATGCTAAAAGGAACATCCAACCTTTTAACCCTCATACAAATGACTCACATTCTCACTATCATCACACGGCACCTTCCACTAGTCATCATCATTATCCAGAGCATCGTAGATCTCTTGACAATAGCAACATAAGACTAACGTCGCAAAGGTCGCCCCCACAGGATCGACAGTCCCTCCCTCCTCAAAGATCACCTCCTCAGGAACCAATCTCTCATCAATGGTCACCTCCTCAGGACGTTACGTCTCGTTCGGCCCCGCCCTCTCAACGATCGCCCCCTCAAGATTCCTCCTCCTCCTCATCACGGTCACAGAAATCCCCTTCGCATAGATCTCCACCGCAGGACGAAGTCTTGCATTACCAGTATCGTGTGTCTATGAATAAAGAAACGGAATTACCGCTAACATCTTCTTACTCTATGAACGATTTTACTCACGCCGGTTATAAGTATGCCCCGTCTGCTTTACAGCAGTATAAATCGCCTCTCTCTTCCGGCAAGGCTAATAGCTACACTGTACATCATCACCAGCACTCATCTCATCCTCCACAGCAGCAGTCCTCTTCGGGGAACCCTTCGTCTTCAAAACATAAGCTCAAAGGTCAGGACATGTACGGGTTGCATTCTAACAAGACTCCGACCCATTCTTCAAAGTCTCAGACTCATCCCAGCAAGTCTCATTCTCATGCCGGCAGCTCTGGGTTGTCTAAACTTCAGTCTGTGAGGAGCTATTCGACGAAAGAGGCAGTTCATAGAGGAGGAGGAGAGGGTCATCCTCTCTCTGTCAGTCATTCCAGTCCACAGCATAAAACTAAATATAGTTGAGTTAAAAATAGTAACAGCATAGCTTTAATAATAATAATAATAATAATAGGAATTAAACATATTACTGTACAACTGATTGTATAATAATAATAATAGCTATTATTACTATATTAATTTATTAATCAGTCATTAAATTAATAATGTTAAATATCATCTCTCTCTTTCTCAAATCTCTTCTCTCTCATAAGTCTCTTGTACAACAATCATTATAATTATTATTAAACTTTAAAAATTATACACTAAACAATCAAAAAATAATAAGAAGTGTTATCATTTATAAGTTTAAGAAAGATCTTCTTCAGTAACTCCTTCATATTCCAACAGATCGAGCAACACTAAATAAAAGAATTTTAAATTGTGAATAAACTATTATTTTCCAACACACTCCTCTCTCCCTCTTACAGTCTTCAACATTGGTTCCCTTGAAAGCTTCGTGTCCTTTTGTGAGGCTTCCTATGAAAGTGTGATAGCATTCACTCTTATGCTCATCTATGAATCTGTCACTGGAACAGACAAGATGAACCAGTCTCACCATCTCCATAGCACATAACTTCCTATACACCGGAAGAATGCTGTTAAGGAGAGCTTTGTCTAAGAATTTAGTGGCTACCAAGATTTTCCACAGGATTTTGGCATATAATACATACTTATCAGAAAATTTTCAAAAATCTGACTAAAGTCCCTGTACAATATACAGTACATGCATGGGTTTGAGACAAATTTTGCCAAAATTGAAAAGGAGAGGATTCTCTTGTTGGAAACCCTGATAGCCAGCTACCTGTGCTCTCTGTTAATCCTGTCTTCCTGTAGCTCATCTGATTTCAAGTCTGTGAGTGCATTAAGAAGTGAGCTAGCCAATGACTTTAAAAACTAAATAAAAAACAAATACAACATACATACGTATCCACACTGTACATATATATATACATGCTATGGTTTCAAGTGCAATAATACCTGAGGACTGAGATATCTCCTTGTGGTGAAGCTGAGGGCAGATATCAAAGGACTCGGGTATTATACATTACTGATACACATGTACAGTGTATGACTACACTTGCCTGATATGAACAGCAGTCAGATTCATAAAGTACTTTCTCTCCTTCTGGAGTGGAAGCAAGAGCAGAAAGCATTCTAGTCAGCTATATGTACGAGTGCTAATATACTATTAATATAAAATACTCAATCTGTAACCTGTAGCTCTATCTTAGTTTTTAATTTAATCGATTCTATGATTGCCCTTGGAACATAAAGAGCATA
>NW_003546248.1:687311-698674 GCF_000090795.2 Amphimedon queenslandica | reverse complement strand
AGGAGGAGGGGGAGTAAGAGAGGTGTATTGACCCAGGAAGAAGAGATAACAGGCCTAGTGGCTGCACAGGTTCCTTTTCTTTCTCCTGCATATCAAGATCATTAACTTGTTTTTCTAATGCCGTGATGTCAGGAACAGCCAACAAGTTTCTTTGTAACAGGAGCCTAACTAGCTGTGGGCCGCTCATATCTGGAGGAGAAAGGGCCTGAGCAAGGGATCTAATATCCATACCTGTCTGAGACCCCTTGTCAATACTACTTATCTCTGTCATACCAGTTTTTGGTAAGTGGGTATGGCTTGTAGAATGACTCCTCCTCCTTTTGCCAGATGCTACCGGGACGACTTTTGAGTGAGATACTTGTGAACTTTGGATAAATGTTTCGGTTGATTCAAACTCCATGTGACCATGCTTAACACCACCAATAGTTGACACTGATTTTGATTCCATTGATTTTGATTCCACTGATTTTGATTCCGGTTCCAACGTTCTTACAACTTTCTTTTGCTGTTTGACTTGTTCTAGCTTTTCTTTCAACTCGGCTATCTCTTGATCTTTAAAAGCAAGATTAGACTGTAGAAAAAAACAATAGAAAAGTATAATATGAGAACACTCAGTTTTTAATACATTTTCAAGTTCCAATCAAAATTAGATTTTTAAGAAATTGAATCTAATTTTGATAGAAAATATAATAAAGAGGAGAGAGAAACTATAATAAAGAAAATTATATATTTTGATAGAAAATATAATAAAGAGGAGAGAGTCTTATGGAAGAAAGAGGAGAGAGAAAGAAAAGGAAATGAGAGAGAGAGAGAGAGAGGGGAGGGGGACCTTTAGTGACTCCATCTCTTTCTTCTGTTCTTGTTCTTGGGCTTTTTTCTCCACAGATCGAGTGTTCAACATGTTATAGTACTCCTGATCCCGATCGTGTAGTTTCTGTCGGAGTATCTTAATTTCACCGTCCATAGCTAGTATCTTATCATCAGTGGAGGTTTCTCCTTTACTGTCAGACACAGCAGCTGCTGGTAGGACTTGAGAAGATGATGAAGGATGATTGTATGAAGACTCGTATGGATAACCTTGTCTATTTTGTAGTGTTAGCAGAGCTGGGGGGTCTAATTTTGCACTAATAGACGTCCCAGAGGCTGCAATAGGTCGAGTAATATTAGCAGGGGGTTTGGTAATATTAGCAGTAGGTCCAGTAATATTAGCAAGGGGTCTGGTAGCAGGTCTAGGCATGGTAATATTGAGTGGGTGACTGGGTCTCGTAATATTGAGTGGTCGATGGGTCTGGACAGGTGCTGCCAGCCTGGGAGGGTCTACATGCATTGGAAATGAGCTAACAAGATTGAGCGGCTGTGAATGTGGCATTAGAGGAGCGGGTCTGGTATTATTAATCTTAGGGGGGCTCATGGCATCAGGGTCCCTCTGTGATTGCTCATACTGCTCTAAAGCCATCAATGCCTCAATATCAAAGTCATCATTATCATCATCACTACCATTGGTGTCAATATTGCTTGTAAACACCCCTCCTCCATCCGGGGGGCTGGTAGACCTCTTCCTTTTTCTCTGCGATAGGACAGGAGCAGATCCCCTTCCAACAGAACCCCCGCCATTACTAGAGTACACAAACTGTCCTTTCTTACTAGCCATATAAAGAGCCCAAGAAATCCACTTCCACGTTGCTTCACGTGTTACGCCATTTTCTCACGAGCCCCACCCTGTAGGTGCGGTAATAATGATGGCCGCTTGCGGGTCTTTCTTCTCTAGGATAATAAATCGTACTACTACTCCTTCTAGTGTTCTCAAATTCGTTAGACCTTATACTGTGGGAGAAGTAAATGAAGAATTTAGTGTGCGCCTTCTTGATGGAGAAAACAAAGGTAATATTTTAATAATTATAATTTTATTTATTGTAAAAAAATCTAGGAACTTGTCTTTTTGTGTTGAACAAGCCACAGACTAAGAATGCTATATCAGTCAGTTTTGTTGATAAGGCAAGTACCAAATAATAATAATAATAATGATGATGATTAAGGTAATGATGATGATGATGATTGTACGATAAAAAGTAATAACAGTGATGGTGAATGATAATTATTTTAGTTAGAGGAATGTTTGCACACGGTCAGACACAATAATGAGATAAGGACTCTTATACTCAAGAGCAATGTACCACGGACATTTTGTGCAGGTTAGCTGCACTCTTTTTCTTCTCTTCACTCATGCCCTCCCCTCCCCCTCTCTCTCTTTAGGGGCAGACTTGAAGGAACGCTTGAAAATGAAGGAGAGCGAAGTGGCTCCTAAAGTGGCCAGAATGCGTTCAGTGGTAACTGCACTATCAGAGCTTCCTGTTGCAGTGATTGCAGCAATGGATGGTCTAGCCTATGGAGGTGGTCTTGAGATTGCCCTTGCTTGTGATATAAGGATAGCTGGTAGGTACATGGTAGCACAGTGCCCCTATCATTATGTTTTGTAGCCAATGATGCTAAAATGGGTTTGGTTGAAACACGACTTGCAATAATCCCTGGTGGAGGTGAGTATCATTAATTTTTTATTTTTTATTTTAAAATAATATTAATCTTGAGCTAAAAATTAAGTATACAATAATAATCAGCCCATTTAGAGAGCATTATTATTATTGTTCTATTGTTGATACTGTTCTACTTTATGTCAGCTACTGTAATCTCAATACGGACTCTAACGTATTTGGTGATGCAATGATTGCATTATCTGTTGTCTCGGTGTACAATTGGATCATTTCTTCCCACGTCAGTCCTTCCAGCAAGTGTCTAACTGATTCATGAATCTGATGATACAGGTCACTGGATGGGTCCCTTCCTCCTTCATCTCCTCTTGCTCCTTCTCTCCTCTCTCCTCCTACCCCTGGCTCTGACATTGTGCTGTTGCATGAAGGCACCGAATGCTGTATCTGATTAGGCTCACTCTGTGAGAGTGGTAGAGATTCCATTACTCCACCTTCTGCTCTAGCCTCCTTTCTCTTTTGTGTAGTAGCTTTCACTCTTTCTATATCTTCCAATGGAGCTGATGGTGGGATTTGTGGGTTTGATTCAATTTGAAGTGACGAGGAGCCAGAGATTGAAGCTTCGGTTGTTATTTCAATCTCTCCTTCAGGAGAAGGAGCTGATGGAAGGATATGGATTGATTTTGAAGCTCTGTGGGTTGTACAGCAATCGTCTTCTTCTTTTTCCTCACTTCCTTCTCTATCTGCTAGCATTATTTGAGCCTCTGTTATGCAGCAGGTTTCTTCATGTCTCACTCTTTTTCCTCTCACAGAGCAAACATCGCATAGTTGTACAAACTTTGCAATGGCGGATCTTGGCAAGTAGGTGTAGTCTTGTTGGATCTGCATGAAAAAAGGCAATGCTGTATAGCTGTGTTTTATAATTGTACATTGTATGATTTGGAAAGTAAATTATAAAACTTGATAGCCAAAATAATAGTTATTGCGATTTTATTATTTATAATAATTATTGTTTGCCTTACCATTTGATATGTTTTTCTGATGCCGTAGTGTCCAATCACATCATTGTGATACTCCCCAATCAGAGGAAGAAAATCCTCCAATTTAGCAACCAGGCGATACTGTTTGACTGTCAGTGCTTTTTTGTTACTGCCACTGCTGCAGTTTTGTTGCTTGGTATGCAATGGTACAGCAATGCATGTGTCATAGACTCCATTATTTTGCTGTTTCTCAAGTAGAAAGAATCCTGATTTACGAACCCAGTACCTAAAGCGAGCCGTAGAAGCTCCCCCTTTCAAGCAGTCTGCAATCTGAGCATAGAGTGAAGCACGGATTACTGCACTTCCTCTCCTTGAGCATTTCTCAGGCCAGGTCTCATCCAAGTACTGGAGGTAGCTTGCATAGCTGATTATGTTTCTCATGACTGGATTAATAGGACGGCTTGAGCAATGAATATCAGTTGGGATATTCCCGAAAGAAGAGTGTACGTTAGGAGTAGCTCCTGTCTGCATCTTCTCTGTTTGATCACTAAGGCTGGAAGTTTGCTCTCCATTGCTTGAAACTGGTGTCTGGTGACTACTACTTTGAATTGTCATGGAAGGATTGTACTGTGTTGGAGTGGCACATACTAGAGATAGGCTAGGTGCATAGTATTGTCTTTGGAGATAGTTAGAGTTTGCTGTAGCTGTAGGGTACTGTGGACCAAAGGAGCCTCCTACCAGTGGAGTCCCTGATGTATATGGCTTTGAAATGATGGGCATTCTTTCCGCTGACTCGCAAATGGAAGCCAGTGCGTTTAAGTGTTCCATTTTTGTGTGATTTTGCCAAAGAGACCCGTCGCACTTGTCAACGGTGTTTAGGACTCGCGCGTCCTCTCTTCAATACTGTAATCCTATTGGTCAGATATCGCGGGGTTTTATTTTATTAACTTAACTCCGCCTATCTAGCGATAAATTATTAACTAGCTCCGCCTTTAAAATGCAAGCAGTCAGGGTCTTTGGCTTGGCTAAGTTACAATCCTCATTCTCCAGGAGAGTTTCTAGTCTAGTTGAAGTTAAATATGAGACAATAGCTGGTAAAAGGGCTCAGTATAATGTGGCAGTAGTACAGTTGAACAATCCTCCAGTCAACAGTCTCAGCAGATCATTACTCTCAGATCTAAATGTCACCTTAAAGAACATCTCTAGCTCTGACCACCATATTCATGGCCTTGTAATAGCATCAAATGTAAAGAACAGTTTTTCAGCTGGTCTTCAACTGGAAGAGCTAGTTAATACGGATCGTAATAAACTAAGCCAGTATTGGTCCTTGATTCAAGATTGCTGGCATACGTTATTTACTTCTCAGATCCCAACAGTAGCTGCTATAGATGGACACTGTTTAGCTGGTGGTGTGATAATTGCTGTTGCCACAGATTACAGGATTGCATCTAATGGAGACTTTGGCATAGGAGTCACTGCGGCTAGAATTGGAGTAATTGCTCCACCATTATTTCAGGACAATATTAAGCACATTATTGGCAGCAGACAGACAGAACTAATGCTACTGCAGGGTAAAGTATTTACACCAGACGAGGCTTTAAAGATAGGACTGATTGATGAAGTACACTGTAGCAATGAAGACATCATTTCATATGCTTGTCGCTCTCTTATTCCTTTTATGGAAACTGATGTCAGAGCTCGAACAAATATGAAACTTTCTCTTCGGAGCAAAATTATTCAGAAAATGGAATTAGAGAGAGAAGAACACAACGAAGCATTTGCTGACTTTATGTTGAGTCCACCTGTCCAGGAGAAACTAGTCTCATTTATTAAAACATTAAAGAAACAATAAAGAGAGAGAGAGAGAGAGGAGGAGAGGGAGAGGATTAAACACATTCTGTTTTCATAATGATTATGTTAAAAATTCAATCAATTGTTTGATATTATGGATCCTCTTATTACTAATCAAATATTATTAAATGCATTTAATTCATTTTTGTTTGTGTAGGCGGAACACAGAGACTCCCGCGACTTGTAGGAATAGGCAAAGCAAAGGAGCTGATATTCACAGCTAAAGTCTTAACTGGAGCAGAAGCTTTTGATATAGGACTAGTAGAACATGCAGTGGAACAGAACGATGAAGGGAATGCAGCGTTTCTTAAATCACTAGAAATAGCAAAAGAGATAGGGACCAAAGTACATAGACTATAGTCTATTAATGATTAATCGAATTAATTTTTAATGACAGAGTCCTATCAGCATTGCTAGTGCTAAGCATGCGATTCACTTTGGAATGCAGGTAAGTTTTTGTATACTGCCCAATATCATCCATTTTATTAGCCGTTTCGTTAGGCTGATATTGCTACTGGTCTAAAGGTTGAAGAAGCATGTTATTCTCAAGTACTGATACATAGACGTATTGTAATAGCTATAAAAATTATAATAATTATTATTTTTGTCTAGACATTGAAAACTGAGGATCGTATTGAAGGGCTGAAGGCATTTGCTGAGAAAAGAGCTCCTGTGTATAAAGGAAGGTGAAAATGACTTTCAATTCTCGGGTCTTTTGTTTTACTGAACAATAAATAAAAACTTATTATTTATGCACAATTCTGGAGGTGTGGCTGAGGCGAGACGGCGCGCGCCTGCAGACGCAACAAGTACAAGAAGAGGAGCGATGAAAGGAGAAAGCTCTCTTCTCCTGTTCCTCTTCTTCTCTTCCATTTACGTACTTCAAGTGGTCGCTGATAGTGAGAAAAAAGCAACAAAAATACACCTCATATCCTGGGAGAGAGTCCACGTTGGTACAGGACGGATCGACCATGAACTGATGTCCATCGACTTGCCAAGCCATAACCTGGTGTATACTCAATCCTCTCCCCTCCCTATGAAGCAGGGGGCTCGCCGCAAAAGAGTGATATATGGTACTGATGATAGGGTAAGGATTGATCCAGCGACACAGGGCTCAACCTCACCATACAATGCTGTAGTCCGCGTATCCACTGGATGCTCCGGCATACTGATATCACCTAAACACGTCCTTGCTGCCTCTCACTGCGTCCACAATGGGAACAATTACCTCCTCTCGGCCCGCCTCTTCCTCAGAGTTGGGTACCTCGAGAGCGACGGACGTACCAAATGGAGTTTTGTGAGTAAATTTTACGTCCCCGGGCAATGGAGAAACCACACAAGGGCTGGCCGACATAAGTATCAGAACTGGGCCGATTTCGATTTCTCTGTTCTTGAGCTCTCGGAGGAACTTGGTCATACAAGAGGTTACGTCAAACCTGGTCTTAGTGGCCTCTTCTGCAATAAAAGACATCCTACCAGTTTGCACGGGACTGGCTCGGAGATCAAATTTGTCAGTTTTCCAGACGATAAACCAAAAACGGCAATGTGGCTAGTGACAACTAAAATTGAAACCGAAACATCGCATCTGCTTTATTTCAAAGGCGACGCTTGGCACGGCTCTTCTGGAGCTGCCCTTTATACATGGGAAGGCTCTGAGAGAATAGTAATTGGAGCTCTTTCTGGTAATCGCCAAACTGAGCCAGAAGCTCGGATACAAGGTACTTTTAATGTTGCAGCAAGATTGGACGCGCTGGATTTTTTGATGATTTGTAAGTGGATAGGGACAGAGAGGGAATGCAGGGAAAGGTATCCTAACTATTTGAGAAAGGATAGACTAGAATCTGTTCTGTGTCACCAAAGAAATCTCCAAATGTAATCATTAATGAATAAAACAAGAAAAAACTTGACTGTATGAGAATTAATTATTTTTGCAAATAAATTATTATTAAGACATAAAGTTATATTACATAATTACATTGATTATTACTTATAAACAATGTCAAGATATGTAAGTCTTTTTAGTTCTAGCAAGAGAACTGCCAAACTGAACATATCCACTATCATTAACTGGCCACAATCCTCTCTCAGTATGCAATACACTTATACCACTATTATTAAGGACCCTATGCCTATGAACTGGTTGGTATATCGTATTAACAGAGCAGGGCTTTGTCTCTGAAGTCTCTTGTGGTAAATATAATCTTAGCTTATCTTCAAGAGCTCCAGGCCAAAATGCACTATTAGAAGGGAGACCATGATACTTGTAATTGAAACCAGGTCTTGATTGTATCTCCCTACACAATATAAAGGTAACAATGGTTATTTTGTGTACAGTAAGTCACTGAAGTCAAATCAATATACAATAGATACATACAACCATACACATGGATTTGTGTGAATTAAGGAGTAAGTCAAAATGTGTATGCATTTTGTCTTTAAAATCTGATCTATTGAGTCTGCCACTAACTTTGTCAGCTTGTCAAATTCAGCAAATGTCAGCCATGAGTCTGTTTTGGGTTTTATACGCATGACGCCTGTTGAGAGTTTCGTCAGTTTTGGTTTTGTTGGTCCACGTAGTTGCTGATACTGCCAGCCGTAGCAGTAATCTATTTCATTCTCTGTCTCTTCTCCTTCGTTTTCCTTTGGAGGATATAGTGTAGCCCTGGAGAGGAGATCAGTCCCAGGCTGATGTAAGCTCTGTAGACAATCCTGCCTCTTCTTGTCAGGAGGTATCAGCAGGCCTGAGGGTATTAAAATAATAAAGAGATTACTCTAATAATGATAGTGCATATTTATAATAGCATTAGTAGTAATGGGGCTTTATCTTTCTTTTATTTCTACTTTATAATATCTTATTTTATTATATACCAGTAAATAACGATCATGAAGATTAATCTTATTTTATGTTATAAAAAACAATGATAATGATGCTACAAGTGTTCTTACCTCTCTTAGCTAGCTTCCTGTCCAATACAATGCCCTGCTTTTGACAATATTCCAGTAATGCCACAAACTGCCTGTGTGAATCACTTTTGAACTCACTCGACCACACTCCTCTGTCTCCTTCCATTGAACTTAGGGTCCTACCAACAGATGAACCAGTGGCACTAGAAGAGCCATCAGAGTAAGTGCCTAATGAAGACAGATCACTGCTGCCTTCACTATAGCGGCTACTATTAACTGATGTGGTAGAGTCTTCTACTAGTATATCAGAGCTTTCTCTAGTGTCTGGGAGGCTATGGTGCAGGACAATACTTGCAAGTCCTGTTTGGAAAAGTTTACGATAATCAATAACCCCGTCTTCTTTCCCTGTCTCCTTCTCAAGTGCTTCTATCAGTCTAATGGTCGACTGTAATGGTATGCTAGGCGGTATTATGTATCTTTCCAGGCAGTCAAGCAATAGCTCTGATGGTATGAGGTAAGTTCTGTTAATATCGTAGGGAACTACTAGTTCTGCTATTCTTGTTCGGCAGGTTTTGAGGAGTTTCTCAAGACGGTTGATGTCTTCGAGTAGCCTCTTTCTCTCTAATAGTTTTATCCGTCTCAGTTCGGCAGTAGATAGTCCTTCATCATCAGTCCCTGATGTCTGGGGAAGAGACAATAATGTGAAACTGTATCATTAGATCTTATGTTGTATAGAAAGTTTCAGCTGCAAAAATGCAATTTTTGAAGTTGCTTTAAAATCAGGTCAAAGTCCCTGTACTATAGTATAGGGTTCCAGACCAAATTTCACCAAAAATGTCAAGTAAAAAAATTTTCCATTATTATAGTCTTTTCTGATGCATATACATGTTCTTATGTTGTGCAGCAAGTTGGAGCTGATTCCAATCAAAACTGAGTTTTTTACAATTTTTTTAAGTGGCTCAAAAATCGGGTCAAAGTCCCTGTACTATAGTACAGGGTCTCGGCCAAATTTTGGCAAAAATGACAAGGAGAGAATTCTTCATTTTTATAACTTTACCTAATGCATATACATGTACTTATGTTGTGTAGCAAGTTTGAGGTGATTCCGACCAAAACTGAATTTTTTACGAATTTTTTAAGTTGCTCAAAAATCAGGTCAAAGTCCCTGTACTATAGTACAGGGTCTCGGGTCAAATTTTGGCAAAAATGACAAGGCGAGAATTCTTCATTTTTATAACTTTATCTGATGCATATACATGTACTTATGTTGTGCAGCAAGTTTGAACTGATTCCAATCAAAATTGGATTTTTTACAAATTTTTAAAGTTACTCAAAAATCGTGAGCCCCTCCTCTTACCTCTGATGGGGTCGGAGGTGGTTTAACTTTGTTCTTTTCTATCCTCTCTCGTCTTAGTTTCTCCAGCAAAGCTGCCTCAACCGGAGTGCACTCTTTTGAAGAGAGCCATTGTTCATGGGCACCAATAGAATCGAGCATATTTCTCATTTCCTTCCTCCTTGCCACCCATTCCTTGTACATCTCTACCGACATTACATTGCTATCAGTTCTGGACCCCTTTGCTGAACTAAGTAATGCTGATTTCTCCAATGACGGCTCCTTTATTAAACTATTCCTGACACTTGTGGCTGGAGGGTCCCTCCATGTTGTTGAGGGGTTTATGATTCGCTTTCTTGATAGTGGTTTCTTTCCAAATATCTTCATCCCAACCCTGTATATGTGAGAAGGAAGTAAGTCTCTTTGATGGTATTTCTGGAGCTCCTCTTGTAAAGAGGGACTCCTCTCAATGGAGGGAAGGGCCCCCTCCTCTCTGTCCCTCCTGGTCTCCATGAACTGACAGAGAAGGATTGAGATGTGACAGTTCACAGTATTACCAGTCTGCAAGGAGTATCCGTTGCCATGGATACACGTTTCAATATTCTCATGTTCGCATAATTAGAAACTGGTGAATCATCCACCAAAAGTGAAAGAAAGAGGACAAAAAATGACACTCCAGTGGCAAGTGGTCGCCTTTTCTCTCTACGCCGAGATATTCCTTACAATAATACTCATCCTTCCACTCCTCAAACCATCAACGTGAGCTGTTCCCTATTGTTCAATGGTCTTTTCATTCATCTACTGTCTCTTTCTCTCCATAGATGGAAGTACATTTTTAGCATACGCATATTCTCTGGCCTCAAGGCACTATGGAAGACTATTTTCTTTGCTTCACTTCTTATACTCGTTGTATTGTTCGTTGGTAAGGTTAATAGGTATAATTATTTTTAATAAAATATAATTAGTAAAACCACACCTCTCATAATTAGTGGTGGGTGATACTGGATATTTTACTGTATCGATTTGTATTGGTATTGAAATTTTGAAGGAATCTGGATCGATACATTGACCACGCCCGTTTATTATAGTTAAATAATATTAATAATGAAAATTTTAATAACTTAATGATGTATAATACACACACGTGGATACACGTGCATAAAAACATCGATGAAAACAGTCAATAATAAGGGGTGTGACTCCATAGGTGTGGTCTAAATATCGTATCAAAACTGTATCAATACTCCCGATATGAGCTGATATCGATCGGTATCGTATTGAATCCATTTTGGCGTTTGTATCGATAAAATATCGATATATCGCCCACCACTACTCATAATAATTGGAATGCCAATTTATTTATGAACATGCACTGTCATGCCATTATGGTATGACAGTGCATGTTCATAAAAAAATTTAAATTTTATACGTTAACGCTTTAGCAGCATGTACATGTATTATTGCATGTAACTTGCTAGCAGTTTTGTAATATTTTTTGATCTGCTCTCTCTCCTCTCTCTCTCTCTCTCTCTCCTCTCTCTCTCTCTTAGATTCAATAAGGACAATGAATAAATACAATGATGCCTCAATTGACAAACCTGGAATGACACTTGACACGAAACTTGACATACGTCTAAAACAGTGCAGAGGACAGCGAAACTTTTATATAACTGGGTTCTCTCTTTTTCTTATGTTGTAAGTAGCAGCTGAACTCTCTATCCCTATCCTCCCTCTCTTTTTTCATATTGTTCTTTTGTTTGACATCATCTCTCTCTGTCTCTCTCTCTCTGTCTCTCCCTCTCTCTCTCTCTC
>NW_003546248.1:627311-684811 GCF_000090795.2 Amphimedon queenslandica | reverse complement strand
AACTGCTACCAACTAAAATGAAAAAAATAATAACAATACTTCCTCTTGCCATCAGCTTAACCACGCCCTAAACCACACCCACACTGTCTACATACCTGGATATTTGTGTCCCTTTCTATTTGAGTTCCACCTCGCAGTAGCAATGCAGGCCACTCCCAGTATAATGAGTATCAGACCAACGAAACACAATAAGAATATAAACCAGGTCTTCCTATGAATGGGGTCATCACTATCACTAGTGCCTCCAACTAATATAATAAAAATGATAATTATAATACAAGTGTAATGGATATAAATAAATAAAATTATATCAAAGCATATAATGACAATTAGCATTTATGGTATTTTTAATTTTTAATTATTATTATTTGTTATGATAATCCCTTACTGTTAGAGTCAGTGGTAGCATTAATAGTTGAGGAGAATGGGCCCATTCCAGCAGTGTTATGTGCGGCAATCCTTATCCAGTAAGTATTGCCACCTGCTAGTCTACTCAATACGTGTGTGGTGGCATTGGAGCCGATAGTTTGGTTGATGATTGAAGAGGATTGGGGTGGGGACGCACCAGTAGATGATACCCAATAGGAGACAGTATAATCAGTAATGACACCGTATCTAGCAGTAACGGCAGGAGGCTGAGAAAGAGAGAGAGAGAGAGAATGGTTAGCTGTCGTAACCACAGTAATAACTTACCTCCCAGAAGAGAGTGATATCAGTTTTTGATCGTGATACAGCTCTTAATCTTTGAGGAGGCAACCCAGGAACTACAAGTGGTAAGAAAAATAATTGATAATCATTTTTATAAATACATGTATAAAGTTAGTACTAAATATTTGTTTTATAACATGCTGATTGTGTATGAGTAAAAGCCAATAAATTATTTTATGTTTTGATTAATAAGGCTGTTGATGTTTATGTCAATGTATGCGAGACTGCCATTAATTAGCAATTGAACTATAAAGGAAAATTATGACTTGCAATCATGACATAATAATAAACACATCCTTTCTACTTTTGCTCCCTCTCCCTCTCCCTCTCTATCTCTCCCTCTCTCTCTCTCTCTCTCTCTCTCTCTCTCTCTCTCTCTCTCTCTCTCTCTCACCTGCTTGAGCAGTCCTAACTGGGCCATAAGGATCACTAGCTACTTCTCTGCCATCAGTTAAAATTGCCACAACTCTAACAGAATAATACGAATAAGGCTCTAACTCCACAATATAAGCACGAGTGGTACTGGTGGCTGATATAGCAGTGTTAGGCTTACTGGGGTACCATGCATCACTGGTTGAATTCTAAAAGAAAAGAGAAATTTTATTAAAAGAGAGATAATTATTATTAAAGAGATAGCATATAAAATACTATATTGTACTGTACCTGTATTTCTATTCTATATGATTCTACATTATAATCATAGCCATCGTAAATCCACTTCACCTCCAATACTGTTGGGTAGGATGAGCTAACATTAGTCACTGATGGCTTGACAGGAAAATCTGGAAAAATAAAGCAAAATTACATGTACATGTACATGTACATGCAAACAAAATTTCCTGTACTACAGTACAAAGTCTTTGGCCCAATTTTTAAGCAACTCAAATCCCTTTCTCTCTCTTACTTGTGACTATTATAGAAGTCCTTTCAGAGTATACAACTGGAGCAGTGAGAAAGGGAGTGTTGATGTAAGAAGTGAGAGCTTGGCATTGGTAATGTCCCAAGTCATTGCTGCCAGCTGCCATTACCCTCAAGCTGAGCTCAGACTATTAGCAATACAAAACAAGGTTTGAATCACAGTATCAAATCAAGATCAAATCAACATACTTGATCTGCTGATCGCATCAATCGAGTGTGAGTATTGTTGGGAATGATAGTACCATTCAGTGTCCAGTGTAAGGCAATGTTAGTCTTGCTGGTATCATGAGATACACTGCAGTTCAATACAAATGATTCACCCTTGTATATAATGATACTGGGCTTGTGTACTGAAGTAATGACGGTAGGTTCTAAGAGAGAAATAGAGAGAGGGAGAAAGAAGGGAAGTTACAAGATTATTCATGTACATTATACAAATTGAACTAACATTACAGTCCATATAATTGACAAAGCATTTCAACACATAAACATACAGTACCCATTCCTCTATCTCAGTAACACATGTAGTGCATAATCAGTAAAACTCTCTTACCTGCTACATACACTTGTGCAGTGCTGCTCACCATACCAACGACAGTCTGAGGATCAATCATTGATTTAGCAATACAAGTATAATTCCCTTGGAGTGCACTGTTGAGAGACTTAAACACCAGGACACCAGGAGAAGAGAGCGAAAAGTCAGAATTACTTTCACTAATACTCGTCTCCTCTTTCTTCCACTCGTAGAATGGTGCTGGAGCACCAGTTGCGTTACAACGGAGCGTTAGGTTCTCTCTTGCAAAACCAAGCGTGTTTGATAGTCGGCCATTATTAGTGAAGGATGGAGGCACAGCTAAAGGGGAAGAGAGAGAGAGAGAGAGAGGAGAGAAAGTGAGAGAGAGAGAGAGAGAGGGGGGGAGAGTTTCATACCTTAAATTGAGGATAGAGGATATTAACTGCTTAGGGTGTAAATGAGATAAAATGTCGTTTGGGGAATATAAATAATACACAATGCATTGAACTGTACATGTTTACAGTAATATTGAAGGGGAGATATAGCTGTGTACCTTTAAATTATTATTAAATAGTATAAAAAGATAATTCAATCATCACTTAAATTGACACCCACTCAATGCAGTATATGACAAACAATAACAACAACAACATTAAGATAATTACCATAAACAAATCGTTGTATTAGTAATGTACATGTACATGTAAGAATAAGATATCTGCTTTTATCAAGGGACTCAGACATTACAGTGTATATCACTGGCATATTTAATTCTTTATAAACTATTGTTTATGTATTTAAATACCAGCTGAAGTGTTTTATAAATAACACCAGGTGCATCTTTCTGTGTGTCAATAATAATCACTTACTTTTTACAGTAACTAGTGTACTTTTACTGTCCACTCCTGCTTCATTAGTAGCAAAGCATTGATAGGCTCCAGAGTCCTCTAGCCCTGTTGTGCTTACTACTAGTGTGGAGGAGTCAGAGATCTTAATGCCATTGTGATACCAGACCCAGCTAATGTCACTACCAGTAGCAGTGCATGATAAAGTAAGGGAGCTACCATAAGTGATGTCGACAGATGAAGGTGGATGAACAGTAATAGATGGAGCATCTAAAAATATAAATGATAATAATATCACTATTATTACTATTAGTATTTACGTTTGATCGTAAGGGTTCCTGTGTAGGTCCCAGGGGTTCCTGTAATATCACACGAATAGGACCCCTCATCAGAGGAATCAGCACTATTTATTGATTGGATCCCTTTTGATATCACAGCACCATCAGGACCAGTCATATTAACAACTGATAGACTGAGAGGAGAAAGAGAGAGGGAGAGAGAAAGAGGGAGGGAGGCAGACATAAAATAACATAATAAATAGTGTTTATTATACCTTCCAGAGGCTATACAGTTCATGCTGGTCCTATCTCCTTTGGCCACAGTTACATCAGTAGGTACAGCTAGTGGAGTAGGAGCTAGTTCTGCAATACTACCAACAACATTAATAGTAGTAGCATGATACTGATAACTCTGAGTAATACTATTTGTTAACCGACACTCGTATTTCAGTGGTGTAATAACTTTCCTTAAATAAAGGTCGCCATTGCCTCCAACTATAGCGCTGTTTTCAGAATTAACAGAACCAACAAAAAGAACATACATTGGATAGTTAGCTAAATCGTAAACATGCCATAAAGGGCTTAGCTCATGAAGAGGGTATCCAGTATAACTTGGAAGGCAAGGCAGTATTGTATAATTATTCCTAGTAACATTTTTCTGGACTGTTTGGCCATTCTGACTCGAGGTAACATAAGCCAGTGATACTAACACACTGTGACTGATGAGTGTCCAATTCCCATTGGTAACATTGCAACTGTAGTTACCATTATGTACACTCTCAAACCCACTGATTAAGAGAGAGTTATTGGGTAGTATGGAGATTTTGGACGTGGGTAAGACAATGTTCCCGTTGCGCAACCATTGGTAGGAGACATTGCTAGTGGTATTAGCGGTACAGTCCAGTCTTATGTTACTGGATGAATGGAGAGCTGTATCGTCTGATGGTCTGATGGTAATGTTTGGTAGAGATTGAGAAGAAACTAAAAGAGAGAGAGAGAGAGAAGTTAGAGTGTGTGAGAGAAATATGGAAGGGAAAATAAAACTAGAAGTGGGAGTGTACTTGCATATGCACACAAACAAACATACTATCACAACAATTGACAATGGTAGGGTATTTCTCCATAAAACAGAAAATAAAAAAATAGCAGGCCTCAACAAAGACTTTGTTAAAAATTAGAATCGATGAAGCATACGGCAATTAATGTAATGGTAGTAATAACAATGTGTGTGTTAGCGATAAACTGGCTTCAATGGGTCAATAGCACTATAACAAACATAAGAATAATTAGGAAAAAAACAAGTTTAGAAACTAGCAGGGACTACAATGCTACAATACAAGAAGACAGAAAGAGAGAGAGAGGAAGACAGAGAGAGAGAGAGAGGAAGACAGAGAGAGAGAGGGGGGAGAGAAAGAGAGAGAGAGAGTGTGTGTGTGTGGTGTGGTGTGTCTGAGTAGCCTAGAATAATTAACTTCAAATACAAGAGGCATGTGTACACATTATGTGATTGAGTGACTTATAAATTGCAGCAAATTTTTAATTAATTTCATAGCAGATTAGCTAGACAATTTGGAACGAGAAAGTCTCACCAAAAGACTAACATTAACTAAAGAAGAGGAGGTAGTGTTATTAACACTACCCCCTCTTCTATGTGGCAGTTCATTTAAAATGAACTGTCACATCTCAGCTCAAAAGACTATAGTCTGGAAATTCAGAGCCTGTGTGTTGTTTTGCTCAGCAAACTTTGCATTATATGTAACAAGAAACAAGATACCACACAATAATAATAGTACAGGCTACAAGGTCTTAAAAGACACAGTTGTCACGTACCTTGATGATAGCTAGCAATAAGAAAAGTGATAAAAGGTAGGGAAAGTGAGAAGAGATTGACTGGTTTCATTTTTATTATGGGATCTATGAGCTGTACAGAAGACTGCTTTAAAGTGACTGCAAAAAGTAGAGATTATTATCATACACATTAATGCACGAGGAAATGCTCATAAATCTTACCTGGCAGAGCTGCTTCTTGAGCGGCCTTGCTTTATCGCTGCAAAATATAACTGGGAAAGCTTTTGAAGGGCTGGGAGACGCCTTTCTTCTCTCGTGACAGAAAAAACAGTATCAGCAGCAGGAGCAGGAGACTTAGGCAAGAGGTGAATAAACTTACGAGGTGAGAGTATTCACGGCCTGCGGTCTCAACAGACAAACAATGAGGTGGTTGGAGGTAAGGAGAGAATGCAAGGAGCCTCACTGGAGCCTAGCCAAGAGGAATGAGTGAGAAAATACTAAGAAATACTCCAGCAACTACCGTTTGCAGTAGTAGAACATCCACCAGTACCACCACGGGGTGCCAGTGAGCGCTACTTATATTGGTTGCTAGGCTATGCATAATGGTGGGCGCGGCGTAGCCTCACCTTAATTAATTATAATCAGGGCAGCGCTCATTATGTTAATTTATGCAAAAATAATTATTTTCATGCCAACCTCCCAAATAACTTAGCTGAAAAACCTTTACAAAAAAGACTTATCACTCCGGGTCAGTTCAAGACCCAAAACCAAACAATATCATGAGCTATTATTCACAGAAAAGAGAGAGAGAGGGAGAGGGAGGGAGAGAGAGAGATCAGAAATAATTATTATTGTTAGTTGTATGACGAGGCGTATGATTCTGAGGAGGAAGGAGGATAGGGGGTCGTGCCAAAAAACCCCCTCCACCCGTGGGGGGAGGAGGAGGGTGTGTCATAATAATCTGGTGGGGATGAGAAGAAATCGGAGGAGGGAAAAACGGAGGAGGAGGGAGAGAGGGAGGGGGAGGAGGAGGAGGGTAGCAGAGGATCTCTTGAGGTGAAGAATGAAGTAGTGATTGAGACACTGGAAAAAAAATAAAAGAGATTTTGATAACTTTTTGGTATTACAATAACAGTTATTACAAAGCAAGTGTTGGGGAGAGAAAAGAGAGAGGAAAGGGATGGTAATACCAAGAATGGGTCTCATTCTCCTCCCTTTCACATATTGATAAGAATTACATGTACGAATACATTTATACCAGCCACTTTATAAATAAAACTGGCATACATGTACATGTACATGTGGCAGTCAGAGTACGGATAAAATGAAACGTTATCATAATCTATAATCATGCTAAAGATCAAATTCTCCTCTGAGAAGATTATCAGTAACAACTACATGTAGTTCTGTGGTGAGTCTCACTCAGGTACATGTTCTGAAATTACTACTATATATCTGCTAATACACACTGTACATGCATTGAAATGGCATAAATTCTCATGAACAAGTAGGACATTATTGATGACAAGAGACATGCATTCATGATTGTTGATATTAAAACACTTCAAACAGTAATTAATGAGGAATAGAGTGCTCATAAGTAAAATATGAGTGCAACAACATGTACATGTACAAAACATGCACCCACACAAAAACATGCCATAGACAAAACCAGCTCAAAAATTAAAAACTTTATGCTTTAGACAATCTCAAAAGTATTACATGTACAATGTACAGTGTAACCTCTATAATAAGGACACTTTTGTAATGTCCCAATTGATGCAAAAGTGCCTCTGAAATGAGGACACTTCTATAACTATTGAGGACAGGTAGTGTTGGCCCAATGGTGTCCTTAATAAAGAGGCTACACAGTATATTAGCCTTAATAATAAGCATAAACACTCAGTACATGTACACATGTGTATATATACGTACTTCTTCTGGGGTCTTGTCCAACGTCAAGTGAATGATGGTGGGGGCCAGTAGGTCCTGCAGGAGACACACTACCGGAAATTGGTGGGCGAGGGCTCCGGACAAACTGCTGAAGAGAAGAAGGGGGAGGGAGAGGAGGGAGGGGAGGGAGAGGGTGATGAGAGGGAGGGTAAGGGGAGCCTCCTAAAGGAGAAAGAATGGATGAAGAGGAAGAGACAGTGGGAGAGAGAATAGAAATATTGGAGACACTAGCCATTCTAGATGAGCCCATATCTATAAAAAGAAGCAGTGACATTAAATGGCAGGTATACAAAAACATACTGTCATCTTTATTTGTTGGTTCTGGCTCATCAGGTGAACTGACAGGTTCAAAATGAGACGAATCAGAGAGAGGAGGGAGGAAAGGAGGAGGAGGAGGAGTAGTAGCTATACGAGAGATAGCTGGTGGTGGCTGAGGAGAGCCTAATAAAAAAGAAATTAATAAGAAATGCTCATTATTAAATTACAATAATAATGATAATGATTATAATCTACATAATGGATTTAGTCAATAAAATAATAATAATAACAATGCAAATTATATTTTAAATAATAAAGAAATGAGAGATTCGAAGAGAAAAGGAATCTACATGAACATGAATACAGTACTATATTTACCTATGGTTGATGATCCTTGTCTCTGTGCTGTGGGGCCACTCAGAAAACTACTGCTAAATGACAATAAAGATCTTCCACAAGGAGAACTGACAGATCCCACACTAATGGAGGAGTGAGAAGAGCTAGCCATGCTAGTAAAAGATGACAAAGGACTCGGTTTCTCGTAAGAAACCCTTTTAGTCTGTTCAGCAGGCTTCTTGCTCCGATTACGATACTCTAAAAGTGACATTTTACGCTTTGAGGGGGCAGGAGGTTTTAAAAGACTCTCGCTGGGCCTTTCCTCCCCCCTCTCCTCTTTCTCGATCGCTTGTTCTTCAAGAACAGTCTCTCTCTCCTCAGGCTGCACCTGCACCTGCTGCTTAGCAAATTCAATATCCATAGAGTCCTCAGTTGGTGGGGGTGGTACTTCTTCTTCTAAGGGCGGGGTCAAGGATATATCCATTTCTTCTTCCCTTTTGTCTCCCGGGGGTGTTGTCACGGTAATGTCTTGTGTGGTAGGGGAGGTAGGGAGGGTGTTTGATTGATCGGCAGGAGGAGTAGGAGGAGGGGAGGGAGAAGGAATAGGAGTGAGAGATGGGCTCCTTTCCTCTTTTTTATCATCAAACAATTCTTCAGTCTCTTCTTTAACTCGAGTCTCTTTTGGACAATCGCTAGCGTAAGATTCCTCGGCAAGATTACGCAATGACTTAACCACGCCCCCTCCGTTTGAGGCCCCTCCCTCCTCGTCAAAACCATCGTCATCTGATAAATCCTCAAAAAGCGGAGAAGAGGGAACACCCTCATCCTCTTCCTTCCCAGGTACAGGAGGAGAATGAGCCATTGGATCCTGTTGTACAGGTTTTAATTCAGACGCTAAAGTTTCATGTTTTCCATCAGTGATAAGAGAACCTCCCGTTACATGTACATGTACATGTAGCCCGCTAGTGTCCGTCGGAGTGGGGAGAGAGGATACGGTTGCTACCGGCTCCTGTGGAGAGGACGGGCGGAGATTATAACTCGCTGACTCCTCCCACTTGTGAAGAAACTTCTTTTTGTGATGAACTACAAGAACATTATTGACGAAAATACATACATGTAAATGTCACATAATCATTAATCAAATACAACATGTAATAATTAATAATAATAATGTACATTTATGAATGTCATAAGTACATGCTATTCTATATTAATTATTGGTTTTTGTTCTTTGGGGGTGGAGTCAGATCTCATGCCTAGCTAAGAGGCAATATAGTACTTTAAAGCTTTATACTGTAAAGATAATAGTAATAATAATAATAAATAATAATAATAATAATTAAAAATTAATGATAACAATAATAATGGTGGTGCTTACTAAAAGAAGAAGGAGTTGTTTGATAACTGTCTTCCATTTCTTGATACTGTTTCATCCATCTCTATTAGTGGGTGTGGTTTAATGTAGCAATAATGATGATGATGAATACTTACGTGTTTGAGACAGCCTCTTAGTCTCGGCCTGTTAGTATCTTCAAGTGATTTAAGAGAAGAGAGAGAGAAGCCGTTTGTGATTGTATTGTCTAAGTGATCCATTTCCCACTGATGGAGAATAGCCTAGAGAAAGAGAGAGAGAGAGGGGGGAGGGGGAGAGGGATAAAGAGAAAGAAAAGGGAAAAAGAAAAAAATTGAGGGGAGTATCATTACGTAGAGTAAATGACACAAGCATAATAGAAATAAAAACAGGTTTCCCTAAATTATTATTCATCTTTCAATAACTATTGGAAGGACACAAAGGACACTGAATCTATTACACACACATATTGCCAGATTCAATATATCAGGGAAATTGGGAAAGAGTGAAGATTTTGAAAATAAGTACATACATGTAAATGTACACACATCGATACAACAATGATTCAATGAATAATAAAGAACTAAGCACAAGAATACAGAGAAAAAGAGAGAGAGAGAGAGAGAGAAGAGAGGAGAGGAGAGGAGAGGAGAGGAGAGAGAGAGAGAGAGAGAGAGAGAGAGAGAGAGAGAGAGAGAGAGAGAGAGAGAGAGAGAGAGAGAGAGAGAGAGAGAGAGAGAGTACCTTTTTTCTAGGAAGTGCAAAACCAGCCAGTAAATACTTTGGGTGTAAATATGGCGTCACTTCAAAACTAAGTTTAGAGAGGGAGCCCCAAGGGGGCGAGGAAACAGGGTTAGAAGATGGAGTGAGGTCCTGGAGAGACGTGGTAGAGAGAGAGGGAGTGAGAGGAGGAGAATGAAAAGCATCCATTGGCTCTGGGGACTGAAGATCAACACTTGATATACTGGAGAGACGACTGAAGGAGAGAGAGAGAGAGGGGGAGGGGGGGAAGAGAGAGAGGGGGGAAGAGAGCATGTATATATACAAATAAGAAAGAGTCTTACGGTTTATTATTACTGCTAGGCAACAAATTGACTTTCCTCCCACTGCTGGAAAGCCTGTAACAAGAATTAATAATAATAATAATAATAATAATAATAATAATAATAATGTATAAGTTACTCTAGATAGTTTTGTGTTGTATGCACCATACATTGGGCATTTACATGTATTTACAACCACTGTATATGTACATGTATGTAATGTACATGTACATGTACATTTAATAGTAAAAACACGTACATGTATATACATGTACATGTCTATACATGTACATGTAGCTCGAGGCTACTATGTATCCCATAGATAGTAGAGGAAAGGGAGTGAGACAGACTGACAGACTGTGAGGGTCGGCCATGTTACATGTACTTAAAATTAATAATTAATTGGAAAGTGATAGCAACAACTTGTCAAGATATGCAAAACTCCATCGAGTCACTAATTGATCATAAAATAATAATTACACGTAGCAATGAAGTCACATGGTAAATACAAATGAGCAATACTGGAAGGCCACACATGGAAACATGGAGGAGAGATGGGGAATCTGGTATAGCATAAAAATTATTATGTTAAAAGTGTTGTTTTAAAAATAATAAGGATGGATTGTCCTTATTATTATTGACCTTTCTCTTCCTCTTGGTGTCCCAATGAAAGGTGTTGGAATCTCCTCGTTGTCATGGCTACTCGTTTCGGAAGGAAGGTGCTGTTGCTTCTTTCGTCTTGTTGCTTCCATTTTCTCAAACATTTTCCAAACGGCCTCAGTCTTCCTCTCCTCCCGCGACTAGAGAAAGAGAGAGAGAGAGAGAGAGAGAGAGAGAGAGAGATAAGAGACATGAATGACGCAAATTTATGACAATAAATTTTTGATAAATATTATAAGGTTTCTACAATAGTTAATTTTGCTCAGCACATTTTTTAAAATGCTCATAACTCATAAAATATTTGTCAGAATCAGCTCAAACTTTCTACACAGCATAAGGACATCAATATGTATCAGAAAATGTAATAAAAATTTGGGGTAATTTCGGAGCCATTTTTTGGAAAAAACCATGGGCTATAGTCTTGGGTAATTTTCAAAATTTTGGCATTTTCTTAAAATGGTCGTAACTTGAAAAATTGAAGTCGGAATCAGCTCAAACTTTCTACACAGCATAAGGACATCAATATGTATCAGAAAATGTAATAAAAATTTGGGGTAATTTTGGAGCCATTTTTTGGAAAAAACCATGGACAATAGCCTTGGGTAATTTTCAAAATTTTGGCATTTTCTTAAAATGGCCGTAACTTGAAAAATAGTTGGAATTAGCTCAAACTTTCTACACAGCATAAGGACATCAATATGTACATTGTATCAGAAAATGTAATAAAAATTTGGGGTGATTTCGGAGCTATTTTTTGGAAAATACCATGGGCTATCATTATGCATACCATTCAAAAACAGTACAATGCTATCAGACCTACATGTACATGTAAATGAATGATCTTATAAATAGCAAAAAAACAAAACAAAACGTAATGTTTAAAATTACTTTTCTTCTCTTTGGTGTGTCGGTTTCCAAATTATCTTCAGAGTCACTGTCAGTAACCTACATGTACATGTATTTAAAAAGAAAACACACATAAAAACATGCCCTAAACTCGTCTCCCCCTCCTTCTCTCCCTCACTTCACGACTGGTTTGCTGTGAATGCTGTCTCCCTCTCTTCCCGGCCCAGCTGCTGTTACTGTCCTCATCAGTTAATTGGACGGCGGAGTGACCACGCCCCTTCAACGACTTCCTAAAACAATTCATTAAAGTATAATGTAAAAAAATAAAAAATAAAGCAAAATAAAGAGAGGGAGAAGAAAAAGATCATGATTGTACCTGGTCACCACAGCTCCTTCAATTTCCATGTCTTCCTCTTTATTATTATTATTAACCTTATGAGATCCTTTACCTCCTCCGATCCCCCTCCCTCCCCTGGGGGAGTTCAATAATCCACACTCTGTCTTATGATCGCAAGCACACGATAGATTGTAGTCGCTAGAGGAGGTGTGGCTAAATGGGCGTGGCTTGTATTATGTAGTTGCTCACCATTTATCGTAGAAGTCAAAAGGAAGAGTAACTTCATCTTCGGGGGAAAGGTGAGTCAGAGCGTAAACTCCAAAATGGACTTCGTTATTGACAAAGAAATGTCTCAACTATGACAAACAAGAAGCAACAAAAAAAACAAATAAAATTTTAAAAATTAGCACATATACATGTAAGTACGCCATTAATTAAATCTTGAACTACATGTACAATTTATAAATTATTTTTTCTTTTTATTTTAATTTAGCATCATTTTGATTTCCAGAAATTAAAAGTGGGCTCATTATAAAATACATCAACTCACTTCAGCATTAGGACAACAGGATCTTCTGATAAACCTCGCCATGTTGCCGCTATGCCTGTACAAAACATATCGTTACTAATGGCAACAAGCCACACCCACTCACCTTGCATCAATGCAGATGTGAATGTCGGACATTCTATCATATTGATAAACAAATGGACAAGGCCTGAGAAAAAATACATATTATATAATAATTTTATAAATAATAATTTCTACTTGTTTTTCCATAGTAATTTGATAGAGTTGATGCCAATATCATGGAGCAAAGCTCTTCTGGTAGTAATGGAACCCTAAATATATTAAAATAATAATAATAATAATAATGATAATAAATTGGATGTGGGGTAATTAATAATGTAACAAATAACCTTATATAAATCCTAAAATTAAAGATGCTCCTAATACATAAAATGCTAAAACTATTATAGCAAACAAACAATTAAATTTACCATACAATTAAAAACACATATGTACATAAGCATGTACCTTATATTCGATAATCATTTCATCTTCGGGAACGTTAGTATCAACAACCACACCCACTCTAGAGGGACACACCTCCCTCGTGTGACATATAGGTAACATTGGTAGCATCCTCTGGAACTCTTCTTTGGTATACACAACAGCCTCTTGCTTCAACTGCTGGAGACATGCTGAGAGAAAGTTCTTTAAAGAATCGCTATAAGTGTTTGATGTTATTTTAGTATAAGGATCGCTCCATGGGGCCGTCTTAGAGGACCATAACGAGGGGGAGGGGCTTGTTGCCACAGGAGACAGTTGTTCAAGAGCTGATGCAGCTGTGAGCAATGTTTGAACACCGGATAACATTGAGGGGGGCGGAGACCGAGGAGATTGGGTGCTGGCCACACCTACTGACACTCCCCCTGTATTCTTGCGATGATGCTTAGACTAATGGAGGGAGAGAGAGAGGGAGATGTCATTTAGGACAAAAAATAAGAAAAAATAATTCCATACTTTTAATCTCTTGCTCCCTCTCTTCCCCTCCTCTTTCTCAAGTCCCTTTTCCTTTTTCCCACGTCTTGCCTCAGCCTTGAGTTCCTGTACTCTGAGCATACCGGCCGTCTTTGGCTGCTTCTTCTTCCTCTTAGAGGAGGAGGAGGAAGAGGAGGGAGTGGGAGAAGAAGCAGCTGATCTTTGTCCCTCGTCCGTTGAAGCACTGGCAGAATCATCATCATCAAAATCTAGTGAAGAGAGAGAAAGGAAAAGATGTCAATGCATATAAGTGTATACATTGTACATATACATACATACACAAGTCAAGTTTAATTTTATGTGCTGATTTTTATTAAGTTTTATTAAAAGCTAATGATGTTATTAATGTAAATGTACTACATTAATTTGAGGATTTAAAGATCCTTTACTAAATTTGATAAAACTAGCAAAAAAAAACTAAAACTAGAAAGGGAAGGGAATGGTTATAGGCACAGACCTGTCCCTGTCATTTCTTCTCTCTTCTTCATTTGTATCATTTTTGCTCTTTTCTTGTCCGTCGGGCGTGGCTCGCACTGCTCGCATAGATATTTATCAGGAAGATTATTGGGATCGACCTACATGTGTAATAGAAGAGAGAGAGAGAGAGGGGGGAGAGGAGGAATTAGAGGTTGTACACAGGCTCCACGGATCATTAATTATAATAGCAACAAAAATGGCTGCAATAACGGTGTAGATGCTCAAGATGAAATGAAGCATATAAAATTTAAGTGGACATTCACTGCAATGTCAACAGTGACAAAGGATTCATCGACACTCCATCTCTACTAGGGCTAAGAGTTATGGCAATATAAAATATACCAATTTTAAAAAAACTATGGGATAGATTTTTCCAGAAATTAGCTCCCAAATCACACCCAATTTTTATTAAAATAATTTTCTGATAAACATTGATGTCCTTTTATGAAATTTTTTAAAATTTTCGTTAAAAAATTCCAAGCTGATTCTTGCTACAAATAATACCAGAAAAATATGCCAAATTCAGTAAAAATTACACAAATACATTTACCCGCTCTCCCCTCTAATTGTTAGTTAATAACCAAAAGACGTACGTAACAGTTTCAAAAATACACTAATAATAATAATAATAATAATAATAATAATAAATTGACAAATGTAATACACATAAACTGAGCTACACACACACATACATGAAGTGATGCAAATAATTTAAAATATTTATGTGTACATGTACATCAAACGTACTGTACATGTACACAAAGCTCAATAAAAAGAGAAGTTTTTCTTTAGATTTACATAGAATATGTACACCTCCTTCTCTCTTTACTAACCTCCATACACTCAACATGTTGCCAGACCAAGCATTCATCACAGCAGATCATGTATCCGTCGTCATGGGTGAAAGAGCATATGCAGCGTGTTGTATAGTCGCCATAATCCTCCTCTGCATGTGACAGCCTTCCTTTCATCACTAGAGAAAGAGAGGGGGAGGAATGAAAAGAAGTGAGAGAGAAAACATCTCGTAGTCTTGTCTTAGAAGAAGGCACACTTACCTTTCCAGTCTCTCTTTCTCTTCTCTCTCCCACTCTTTGAAGCCTAACGTCCCATTTGTAAGACTCTTACAGTCAAAGATAAGTAGGGCAAGCACTAGTATAGTCTCTGAAATAAGAGGAAAGACACTAGTCGATAAAGAAAGAGGAAAAGATGGCCCAGGAGCCTTCGCCGTCCTCCAACTTGTTTTCAATATTACACCTCGTGTTAATGACGTTCAGGTACCATCCTTAATTAGAATATTACGGTATCTCTTGCGCATGCGCAGTTGGTATAGTCTGCAAAACACCAGCTCCACCCTCTTTGTTGAATTCACTTTAGCTGCAGTAATAAAGTGAGGTGTGTTGTGCAAGCTTTATTGAGCAGGCTCGGTCTTTCTTCTTCTATTTCTCTATGCTCAGATGAACTGCTAGCCCTGACGTCTATTGCAGACTCTGCTAGATCAGTATACTGGAATAAAGCAAGGATACAAACTTGTACTGTCCAACAACACCTCTCCTGGACTTCAAATGAATATGCAAATGAGAGGCGGTTGTTTTTGTTTGTTTATCTCGGTTGCCCTGGTGCTACTTGAGCTGAGCTCTGCACAGGGGAATCATGAATGGAGCGGGTTTGTGAATACATTGCAATCATCATTTGACTATCAGTGCCCTGGAGGGCTGGCTGTTACAGGCCTTGCAAGCATTTTTGAGTAAGTAAAGTCTGCAATTAAAAAAAAAGTTAACAAGGGATGCATGTAAATATAATACAGCATTAAATTAATCTTGTCCTTTACATAAATGATATATTTATCGTTCGAATCAAACTTACACAGTTATTCAAGCAACATTGCAATTTTTGCTGGCAAACTTTATTTTTTAAAATTAGATTTATAAATATGTATTTATGATATAAAATGCTTAATTTCTCTCATTTTTTATCATAGTGATCCTGTTAATGATAGGAGGTGGGAATTTTCCTGTGGAACTGGAGGAAATGTTGCCAATGTTTCTTCGCAATGCATACTCCAGGTACATACTAAGATATATAATGTTTATTGCAATTTTATTTATTTCTTAAAATAGAGTCCAATTCATGTGATAAGAAATGACATAAACTATGAATGTCCAGGCAATAGTTACATGTCAGGCTTTAGTGCAGCTTATTCTTTATCAGATGAGGACCGCTTATGGAGCCCGTACTGTTGCAGCAGGAACTATTCGACATTAATAAACTGTCACACTCTCACTTCGAACTGGGAAAATCTCCTAGAAGGTGATCTAAACTGGACGACGACAAGCGATAGAGTCGTGACTGGAATGACGAGCTTCTTCTCAGCATTTAATAGGCAAGTGCATGGATCTGTAGTGAATATAATGATTTTAAAATTAATTTAGGGATCGAAGGTGGAGATTCAAGCAGTGCAAAATACAAGGTAAATACATAATGTCATGAATATCATTTCGTGGTTTTTTGCACATCAAACCCACGAGTGCCTAACAGTAAAGTTTGCACAGTAGATAAAGGAGCTGCTGTCATGTTGTCATTGCTTGGCGTGTAATGTGCGATGATGATCACTAATTCTCCTCTCACCACTTGTCATAACCAGTGCCAGTAACTTGGCGGAACCTACTGGATCTATGCAAGTGGCAAATGATGAGAAACTGTTGTCACCCAACAGTCTGAGCATATACAGTGTTACATTTTACATTATAGAACAAAAAAGTGCTTAGTGTACATTTTTTACATTATAAATAAGTTACAGTTATAAATTTGTACTTTTTTAGTCAGTTGTGGTGATCCAGGCATCCCAGAGAATGCTGTGAGAGAAGGAGACAGCTTCCTTTACACAGATACTGTGAGATTTACATGCAACAATGGATATTACCTTTACAGTGGGGACAATGAGAGAACCTGTCAAGATACAGGACTGTGGAGTGGGATACAGCCAACTTGTACATGTATGTATACTAAATTATAATATTGTATAGTTCAACATTGAATTACTGCTATCATGCATGCTCTGCATGGCTAATGTAACCCTATTTTTTCTATAGTGTGTACTAATATTGAGAATTGTGCTGATATAAGGTGTACTACTGATTCTGATCAATATTGCTTTGAGTGTGAGTCAAATTACGGAGCTGCCCTGGGAGAGAGTGCTTATAGGAATCTCAACACATCTTGTGAAGGTATAAACTAAATTCTCATTATTATAATAAATATGCTCACTACTTTTCTTTCACTTTTAATGCACAGCATACTGCTCCTGGTTGGGAGGTTTCTGCTATCCAGGGGACTGTCCAGTTGGCCCTACCTCGTGTAATTGTTCCGCAGGTTTCTCGGGCCCTGATTGCCTAAACAGTAAGAACCTTGCAAGTTTCTTTTATATTATGCATATTCTTTTAGTTGATGCAAGGCCTGAGTTGGAGAGTTGCTCATTTTCCGTGTCATCTCTCTCATCACCAGTAGCCTGTTCTATCAATCATACCAATGTGTCATACATTAATACCAATCCAACCAGTCTCACTGGCAACTGGGAAGCTTTATATAATGGTCCCTCTCCTCCTCCACTGAGACCAGCTTACGTTGATGGGTATGCTGTTGGAATCAGTCAAACAATGATAATAGTATCAGTATATAGACATGACTCTTGTAAGCTAAACAAGTATATATGCATTAGAAGGCATAGAATTTCCATTCTTTGCAATATTATTCATGATTTATACTGTAGCCGAATGATATGGTTGTTGTTCTATTTGTCTTAGATCCTACTGATGCAGCAAGTATGACAGAGCATGAGTGTATTACTGCTGACGTGTCTCAGGACGCTCCTTTATCTTCACTGGTCTCATGCACTGGATCAGCCACTGCTACACAATTACTAAATCACACATTTCTGCATGGTGACTGGTAAGAATTTGGTTTTAATTGAGCTATTTGAGAAAAGCATTGACTATTGCAACTAATGGGTTTTTTTTCAAAAAATAGGCTCCAAAATTATCTCCAATTTTTATTATTTTTAAATGCCAAAAAGTTTAAAATTTTTGATGCATATTTTAATAATTGACCACGCCCACTGACACGTGCTACCATGCTTTTAAAATGGCTGCCTCTTCTTAATTATATTTTCCTCTTATTTCTTCCTCTAGGATTAAACTCGAGGCTTTTATCAGTAATGGAGGCTACCTCAATATCACTAACCTTGATACTAACGACACAGTGACCCATTATTATGCCGGATCACCAATATCCCCTTACTCCCTCCTGCTCCTTGACACTCGGCCTCCCGTCCACTGTTCCGTTGTACCCTCCCGTACTTGTCTAACGGACCAAGGCTCACCACTAAGGGAGAGCCTTATTCACGATGACCTCTCGGTCCTTTGGGGCGGGTGGGGGGACGATCCGGCCGGGGTTCAAAAATACGAAATTGAGATTTACAAGTTAGTTTATGATTCTGGAACCGAACTATTGGATAAAGCAGCCTCTTCGTCGTTTACTGAAGATATCGTACATGATGGCAGCAGTAACAGTTATAGGAGAGAGTACTCACTCCCTGATCAAGGTCCTTACTCTATTGTCCTCATTATTACTGATAATTCAGGCAATGATCAATACACGAGGCGTATCATTGTCTATGATGCCGACAGTGAACTACTTGAAGATAGTTCTTTCCCTCTTATAGCCGTTGGAGGTTTTCCAGAGACGAGAGGACCTGCTGGTAGCGGCTATTGGCACAACTCGACAACAGTACCCATCACTGTGAGTGGAGTCGGACACTTTTATAATACGAATCTCAAGACATCGAATTGGTTGGCTCCGGTTGCTAACCACACTCCCCCTATCCCTTCAATTTATGACGACACTGATACTGCCGGGGTACCTAACGCACTGGGCATCACGTCTCTAGCCTATACCTACTTTACTGACGAGGTGGGAGGAGCATCTCCTGGAGCGATAGCTCAACCTGCTACCTTCCTTAATCCAACTGACGATCTGTCTCTAAGTGCCGTTGAAATCAGTGTCCCTGATTTAGAAGATGGGGTATCGGTGAGCATTTGGTTTGAGGCAAGGGATTTTAAAGAGAATCCGCCAGCACACGAAAAGGTTCTCGTCCACGTTGACTCCAGCCCCCCTGTACTAGGGGGTCTGGGATTAATGAGAGAGGGGGTTGACGAGTTGTTGGTACTCTACGGATCTCAGGCCCTGGAAGATCTTGTAATTCTATTTAATGCCCGTGACGATCACAGTGGATTGTACGAGATAGAATGGAGTATTGTCAGTAATGGAGTAACGATAGCGAGAGGAGACATTCCTATTACTAATTATGAACGGGTAAGTAATACAATGGACATTGTGTACATGTACATGTATACATGTAATTGTATTTACATGTAATCTTCTATTTTTAATACTTTATCTTCCTCCTCTTTCTCTGTAGGAGACGTGTTTAGTTGATTCAGATTGTGTATGTGATTCCGTTGGTCATTGTCACAAAGTCTCCTACTCCTTCTCTCCTCCCTCCTCCTCCTTCCTCTCCTCTCCACTAGCAAAACACGACACGGACTACCTCATCATCGTCACGGCAACAAACCACGCCCAGCTCTCAACGACGCTGACTCAACAGTTTACAGTTGATCTGACCCCGCCCCTAACCGGCTCCATATTCGAGACGACGGCTAACCGTAACCTCCTTGATATTGACTATACATCATCAATGACTTTCAGTATAAACTGGAGTGGATTCTTTGACAGAGAGACAGACATTTTACTATACCAGTACATAGTCTCCTCGGGCTGCTCTCCTCAGAACTCATTCCAATACCCTGGTACCGGAATGAGTCTTTTGAATACCAATAGCACCAGCGTCATATGGACTGCCTCTACCCCTGGGGTGTATCATACAACAGTAGTTGCCTATAATAAAGCTTACTTACCATCAAGCCCTGTTTGTTCTGATGGCATTATTATCGATCAGGCCCGGCCTCGGTTTGAGGGCGTGGTTATTCCAGGAGGCGTGGTTAGAGAGGGGTTGGTTCGGTTGGATAGTGGGGAGGTGTGGTTTATTGACGCTGATAGAGAGAGGTCATTGGTGGATGGATACGATACCACCTGTATTAATAACAGTGCATTAATTAATAGTGAGCAATTGGACACGATACCCATCAAGTATAACAAGTAAGCATAGCAATAATTAATATTATTTATTTTTATTTATTTTACATGTATGTTAATTGTTTTTGTTATTTTTATTGTCCTCATTTTTTATTATTATTATATTAATTATTATTATTATTATTATTGTTTTTTTTTTATGAGGTACCAGTATTAATGTAATAATGATTAATTTTTCCTTTTAGGTCATTGCCATTCTTAGTGCCTCCTTCTCTTTGCTCTCTCTCCGTTCCATTCCAGGATATCATTTACACTCCGTTGGATACTGCTCTTAATATATCATGGGTCGTCACTGACGAAAACGGTATCTATGACTACCAGATAGGTGTGGCCAGCAACCAATCTGGCCTGCCCGATATCCTTCCTACAGTAAGTACTGGAAGACACGCCCACTTTACTGTACAGGGAGAAACTTTTATGAGTGGAGTTAGTTTTTACGTTGCTCTTGAAGCAGTTGATTTATCGGGTCACACGAGCTCTGTCCTGGTTGGTCCTGTTATAATTGATACCTCTCCTCCGATTATTAATGATAGTATCAGTCTAGCCCCGCCCACCTTTGATAATGAGTTCTATTTGATTTATTGGGAGGAGGATAGCTTCTATGACAAGGAGGACTTGTTTACATTGGATAGATACGAATATGCTATTGGTAAGGGAAATGCACACATGTACATGTACCTCTCTCTCTCTCTCTCTCTCTCTCTCACTCACTCTCTCTCTCTCTCTCTCTCTCTCTCTCTGTATTTCTATAATATTCTAATTTAATAATGTTATTATTATTATGTACGTGTAGGTCGGTTTCCTTATGGTACTGATGTCCTTCCCTTTTCTTCCCTCCCTCCTCCCTCTCCCTCCTGTCCCCTCACTCCTTACTGCATTACCATACCTCTTCACTCCCTCCTCCCCGGCAACCAGTACCACGTCACTCTCAAGGTCTCGAATACTGGTAACCTAGCAACCTACGTACCAGTAGACCCCTTCATCGTCCCGTGGCCCCTTCAAGACTGTCTCTCTGTATACGAACATGTAGACTCTGCCCCCTTCTACTCCCTCCCTCAGTCTATTGATATTGATCTTATATTTACTGATGATCCTCCTCTTACTGTTTCTTGGAGAGGGCTAGAGGACTCTCATTTAGATGCTCGGTTTTTTGTGGCTTTAGGAACGCGGCCAGGTCTAACTGACGTGGCTGGACTCAAACCTGTACCTCTCGGCCGTAACAGCTACACTTTTAACGGGCTTTTATTAGAAACAGGATCTAGTTATTACTCTTTATTAGTAGCTAATAACTCGATTAGCAGTGTCAACCAAACATCTGATGGTTTCTTGTATCTTCCACTGACTACTGATAATCAGTTGGCTTTTATATGGGACGGCTGGTCAGACCTGTATGACGAGGACTACCAGTTGTCCAGTACCGCCGTAACCTGTCACTGGTTTTATCCCGACGCCATTACTAGCCACTTGTCTCATTATGAGTGGGCATTATTTAGAGTATTGGGGCATGACAGTTCGAATGTGTCGCTGGTTAGTGATTACATTAATACAGGTCCTAATGAATATGGAATGAGATTGAGTGAATTGGAACATGGTGTGATGTACCTCACGGCTGTCAGAGCTTGTTTTAAGAGTGGTTGCTTAGAGCCAAGGTTTTCCGATGGGTTTTATGTGGCCACACCTCCAGTCACGCCCACAACGGCTCCGCTAATAGCTGAGTATGGTAATGGTGTCCTTAATGTAAATTGGAGTGGTTTTGCTGATCCGGAATTAGCTTATTATGAGTGGAGTATAGAGGGAGAGAGAGAGGAAGAGAAAGGATTAGTAAGAGACTGGGAGCGTGTTGCAGCTAATGTCACGCATATTAGTCTCTCGTTTCCATTGGAAACAAGCCCCTCCCACCAATGGACCTACTCAGTGATTCTCAGAGCTTTTAACAGAGCTGGCCTGAGCTCAAGTGCTCGATCGTTAATTGCTATAATTGAAGGGGCTTCCCCAACAGGATACATTGTGTATGACATAAACACTAATATTCTCATACCTACGGCTGAGGACTGGATGAGTCAAGATTTCAGTGTCACCACTTATTACGATATTGACCACACCCCCTCAGGCCATACCCTAGCTGCCGTTTGGCCCCAGCTACGCTTTAAATCCTATCAGTACTCAATTTCTGAAACTCGTTCCTTCATTCCTTGCCAGGAGCCTTACCCAACTGCTTGTAACGAGACGATTAATAATGGAGCCGTTGTGTCTGGTCTCGATCTAAGTCATGGACGTGTTTATTATTTTTGTGTTCGTGGTTTGGCAGAAGACGCTTACAGCCCCTCCCCCTCTGGCCCTCGTACAGCCACTGTCTGTAGTGATGGTGTCGTTATTGATCTGACTCCGCCCACTGGTGGGTGTGTACAAATTGTTCCGGTTCATTCTATTGAGGAACTCCCTGAGCTGAAGAGTGAGGAAAGAGTGCCGGTATCTTCTGGAAGCGGCCAGGAGGAGGGTAGACCAGGAGTCAGTGGTATCTATAGTTCCTGGGCTCATTCCTGTTCCGATCAGTATGGGTCTCAGTCTTCTACTTCTGAGCTGAGACTGGTCTGGGACTGGTTCCAAGATATAGAGCAGTATAGGAATGAGCCTTTTGTTTATGGGGTTTCGGATTATGAATATTCTATTGGTAAGGAATTTATATTATAATAATGATATTATTATTATTATTATTATTATTATTATTATTTTAGGCACTAGTCCTGGTCATCAAGATATTGTTAGATACACGTCAGTGGGTGTGGCTAGAAGTGTCATAGTGTCTGGTCTATCATTAACTCCTGGATTAACTTACTATGCAAGCATCAGAGGTACAATGTACTAATAGCAATGAATAGCGAATGTGATACATATACATTTTTTCATGTTGTCTTAAAAGTTTAAGCTGATTCCAATCAAAATTGGATTTAAAAAAAATTTTTAAAGTTGCTCAAAAATCAGGTCAAAGTCTCAGGCCAAATTTTGGCAAAAATGACAAGGAGAGAATTCTTCATTTTTATAACTTTATCTGATGCATATACATGTACTTATGTTGTGTAGCAAGTTTGAGTTGATTCCGATCAAAATTGGATTTTTAACGAATTTTTTAAGTTACTCAAAAATCGGGTCAAAGTCCCTGTACTATAGTACAGGGTCTCGGGCCAAATTTTGGCAAAAATGACAAGGAGAGAATTCTTCATTTTTATAACTTTATCTGATGCATATACATGTACTTATGTTGTGTAGAAAGTTTGAGTTGATTCCGATCAAAATTAGATTTTTTACGAATTTTTTAAGTTACTCAAAAACTGAGCCAAAGTCCCTGTACTATAGTACAGGGACTTTGGCCAAATTTTGCCAAAAATGAAAAGGAGAGAATTATCAATTTTTATAGCATTTTCTAATACATATACATGTTCTAATGTGGTGTTAAAAGTTTGAGCTGATTCCGATCAAATTCTGAATTTTTACGAACTTTTAAAGTTTGCCTTCTTCATTAATTTAACTCTCCCTTCCTCTACAGCCACTGATCAAGTTGGTCGTAAAACAATCATTACTTCACAAGGACTAACTATTGATTCAACCCCGCCCTCTTTTGGGCGCGTCTGGCTGACACCAGATACAATACCCTTGAACACAACACAAGGTCTCCGCCCAAACTGGGACCTCATAATAGACCCTGAGAGTAACGTTGGGGCCATACAATGGTCACTTGGATCTGCTTCTGGTCACAGTGATATCATACCATGGACTAGTACTAACAGTACTGTGTCACTGTCATCTCTTATTAATGTCTCACTTGGGGATGGACAGCCTCTTGTACTTAATGTATTGGTAAGTATATATATTCATGTTTGTGTGCATTAGTTTATTGTTTGATGGCATATCATTTCTCATTCATTTAAAAATTCTATTCCTCTTATTATTATAGTAAATTGCAACTTGATTAATTATTTTTATTAATTTATTAGTATTATTATTATTGTTGTTATTATTATCATTATTTTTTTGTCATTATTATTATTATTGTTATTACTAGGCTATAAATAATGCTGGACTGTCACTCATCCGCTCATCAAGTTTGATTTATTATGATTCCACTCCTCCTTGCCCCTCTCGTGTGTTTGATGGACTAAGACCCACAGACTCAGGATTCCTTGACTTAGACTATACTTATAACCACACCCACTTATCGGCTCACTGGAACTCATTCTCAGACCCTCATACCAGCATGAGTTGGTATGAATGGAGCATTGGTACTTGTCAAGGATGCGGTGATGTTATTCCATTTGGTAATGTTGGTTTAGTAACAGGTAGGGGTCACTTATCAGTGCTTTATCTCTCTTTCTCTCTCTTCCTTGTTTCACTCTCTTCCTTCTTTCTCTCTCTTCCTTTCCCTTTTATCAAATTATCTACATCTTAACTGATTGGCTTGTATCAACATCATTGCACTCATAGTAATAACATTCCTTATACAGTTATACACATTATTTAATATCAACATGTATGATGTATGTATGTGTATCCTTTTCTGTAGAGTCTACTGTTAGATATTCATACCGTCAAGGTGGTTTATATTATATCAGTGTCCGTGGATGTAGTTTTTATTCTGGCTGCACTACTGCTCATTCTGATGGTGTCCTTGTTGATGTGATTCCTCCCATTACTCCAGTGTTGCATCACGGATTGCCTGGTTCTTCCCTTCAGATCCAGCCGTCAAGGTAAAATTGAAATACCATCCCTAATTAGCAACTAATTACATGTAATTGATTAATGTAGTTGCAGTCGCATTATCATAATGTTTTGATTTGAATTGAAATCTTTGCATAACTTCCCCCTATATAGAACCACTTTTAAAATGTGAAAATGTATAAATGTTGTTTACCAGTATCCGTTTCCTATTCTCTAGACATACATTAATTGTCAATTGGAACACTGCTACTGGCTACCAGTCAAAACTCTCCCACTGTTCCTATTCCGTTGGTACTTCACCTGATGATTCCACTTATCTCCTACCCACGGAAGCACCAGCTTCAATCAACTCTCTGATAATCACGTCTCCGTTCCTCTCGTCTCATTTATTACCAGTCAATAGGACGGTATATGTAACACTGGTCATTACCAGTAGATCCGGTTTGACCAGTACCTCTCACTCTCCTGGAGTCTTTATAAGTAATGTACCGCCCACGCTGATTAGCACGCCGGTTATTAATGTGGAGTGGGCGGGGTCGTTAGTAGGCGGGTCTCAATACACTAGCTCTGTATTGAGATTTGATTGGAATTTTACTGATACTTATACGTCAATCACTCAGTATTTCTTTACACTCTACTCTCACGAAGGCACGTATCAGCTCATTAATGAGAGCCACACCTATAATATTCAATATGCAACGATAGCTAATTTGAATTTAAAAGATGGAGACAGGCTGAGGGGTCTGGTCAGAGCGTGCAACCAGGCTGGGCTCTGTCAGACTGGTTTTACAAACCGGTTTGTACTGGTTGACTCATCCCCTCCTATTGATGGTTATTTTGCCGTGGGGACGTCCTCTTCTGCTCCTCTCCCTTGGTCTATTGAGGACGGGATGAGTTGGATTAATCATGACCACTACTCATTCTTAAACCTAACTTTTACTGGGTTTTCAGACCGCCACTCGGGGGTTTCCGAATATTGGGCGACCGTCGGTTCCGGCTACGGCATGAGTGATCTCTTTAGGCCTTCATCACCTCTAACAGTACGAGAACATCCAATGGAGAACCTAGTGTACATGTCAACACTTCAATTGTCCCGAGCACTGAGTCTAAGCGAGGAACTGCACGTGTGGATATGGGCTGTGAATGAGGTTGGTAGACAAAGTCACGTAGTTACGGGTACTTTTAAAGTGGGCGGGGACAGTAACGAAGTCGGTAACTTAGAATTATTACGTTCTCAGTCTTGCCCGGTGGTCAGTTGCGAGGGTCATTGCACTTGTAGTGAAAGAGGACATCATTGTGATAGGCCAGTTAATGCAACCTGCCGTGAAATGGATTCTTCTTCTTTGCCTCCTGATATGAATGTGATCTCTCTCACTCTCTCTTCTCAACTAGCGGCCAATGTCCCTCCACTCTTTACCACTGTCACTGATGTATTATCAGGCCATATACGACCAGTGACCAGCTCACCGTCGTACCAGTGGGTTGAATGGAGCATCGGTGAGGCTTCTCAAGGGGCCGGGTCTGGACTTATTGACTCTTCGTCGGAACCAATTTGGTTTCCACTCCCCCTGGGGTCTGGTAGGCCAATATTTGACGTGAGCCCTCGCTACCCACTGATTCAAGGAAATACATACTCATTCAGAGCAAGGGTCTGGTACAATGATACTCATTACTCAATATTCAGCTCCGAGGGGGCCCTTGTGGACAGCACTAATCCGATAGTATTCAATGGCTACCGTGTTGGTGAGTATAACCAATACTCAAGCATTGAAATAGATTACACTCAAGTTACGAGCAGCCTTCTTGTAAAATGGATGAATGTTTTTAGCAGACGGTATTCAGGTAGTCATACCTTGTTTTATGTGGGTCTGGGTGATTCTCTATTATCTGATAATGTCCACAGACTTACTCTAGTTGGTAATGTCACTTCCTATAACATTACTAGCCTGAGGCTTAGAGATAATAGGAAATATTATGTCATAGTTCAAGGGATTACTCCAAGTGGTGTATATGCATTATCTGGTTCTGATGGTGTTAGTGTTGATACTTCTCCTCCGTTGTCAGGTAGCGTCTTTATTGTTAATAAAGGAGCACCTTATCATAGCACGTTGGCTATTTCTAACAGAACAGCCGTATCTTTGAGGCTACTCGGTTTTCACGATCCTCAGTCATTTATAAGAGGATTTGAAGTTGGTATAGCTAAACCGGATGAGCTCATTACAAGCTATGTTAGTATAGGCCTCAACCTCTCTCCTACTCTAACTGGCCTTGATCTGGAGGATGGTAGTACCTATAGAGTTTCTGTAAAGGCTATCAGTGGAGCTGGGGCAGCGTCTATAACCTATTCATCACATTTCATAGTTGACTCTACTCCTCCTGGTAGTTTCAATGCCTCATATGTACCCATAGTAACTGAATCCTTTGAAACATTAGGAGAAGAACCTAACCTGAATATCACTGATAGTCTACTTAGACTAGGTTGGGAATTAGATCCTGGTAGTGCTACGTTCATTTCTTCTTCTACTGATTTACATTCTGCTGCACTTCCTGATGGCACTGCTGCTATTGAACTCAATGGCTGCATATCACGTGATATAACTACTGATCCAACACTCCACTATTACTTGTCATTCTACATACTCGTAACACAAGGAGAGACGGTAACATTTAGTGTTCCATGTAGCTACAATGAAGATGTAATGTGCAGTAAAGCACTAAGCACTCAACCTCTTGATTCTAACAGGAGCAGGAGTAGTGATATCATTAGATATTGGAGTAGAGTCCAATACAGTTATTATCAACTTATGGGTTCTGTCTTTAATTTAAGGATATGTTCCCAAAACAGCCCACTGACTATTGATAACATTATGCTTGAGCATCAGTCACTATCATCCATTAGTGATCAATTAGTTATCAAAGCTCATGACTTGGCCCACTCTTCCTCCTTATCCTCTCTTCTCCTACACGTCTTTGATCCCCAGAGTGGCATGCAAAAGATAACGTATGCCATTGGGACGTTCCCAACTGGCATACAGTTACAAGAACACAGATACATCTCACCACTTGATCCTGTAATATATCCCAACTTATATCTACCTAGCATTGAGGCTAGTATGACGATATATATTACCGTTATTGCCACTAATTTTGCTGGCCTGACCACTCGCTTTCTCTCTCCTCCTATCATCCTTGACCGGTCGCCACCAGTGTCTCTTACTCGTCCGGGGGTTAAGGAGATCCTGGTCACTGGTGGCCCTGATATTGATTATACTCTTTCATCAAGTGTGTGGGTGGATTGGTCTGATGTGGTTGATGGTGAGAGTGGAATTCAGCATTGTCAGTGGGGTCTGGGTAAGTGGTTTAATATTGGCAGGGGTTCTGTTTTGTGTGTGTAATTTTACGCTCGTTGATTTTTGTGTCAAAATAATCCAAAATTGTCTGTTTTATGGTTTGGGTAATATAATAATAATTATATAGTAGATCTATTTTGATTGCAGGGGAATTCATTTATAGTTTTTTGTGTGTGATAATTCAACATATTCTGCATGTGCATGTAATTGTTGAACCCGCAACTTCCACTGATGACTTAACAATCGATTGATCTTCTAGTGATCACATCATCAGCCAATATTGCTTCCTTGTATATTGGATGTGGCCTCGTTGCGTATAATTACGTTTGTAAGTGTTCACTGAGTCATCCAAACAAGGGGCATAAATTTTCTTATTATTTATACTCAAGCATTTGCTATTGGTAGCTTTGATGCATGCAGTAGCATGAGACAGCTGTTATTGGAGGTATAATTGTAGCTTTATTTAGTAACCTACAGTAGCCTGATTGCAGTAAGTATATAATTTTATTGTGATATTAAGTCCTTTACTTTATTATCATCATCATCATCATTATTATTATTAGGTTCTAGTCATGGGCTCAGTGATATTAGTAGTTTTAATGTCACTCATTCCACTTCAGCAGTATCTACCATTCTCTCATTGCCACATGGTACAGGACTCTACTCCATTGTATCCTGTATTAATAATGCTGGGCAGTCCTCAACATTTATATCTGATGGTATAACATTATTGCAAAACCCTCCCTCCCATCAGCTGGCATCACTGATCATATCAAGCCCTGATTCATACCAGTATGAGTCAAGATCTGGTCATATACCCACTGACTCAATGCTATTGATTTGGAGTGGGTTTGGATCCAATTTCCCTTTGAGATATCAAGTTAGGATGATCAGGAGTGATTCTGCCGCTGGTCTGAGCGATGATGAGGGATGGTGTGATGTGGGGCCAGTCCAGCAGCTGTCGTTAAGTGACATGAACATCAGTGCCAATATTGAGTATGACGTTCAAGTAAGAGCATTTGTTGTTGAAGGACTATGGAGCCAGCCTTTGTCTGGTAGTTTTACAATTGTTCCTACTCCTCCAGTCTGGAATAAAGGTACTAACATAAGAGCACCTTTATAATGAGGATAGACTTATTGTAATGTCCCAATTGGTATATACAATCTATACAAAAGCACCTCTAAATTGAGGAGGCCCCATATGTAGTTGTTGGCCCAATAAACAGGCTATACCTTACACCCGTGTGCATGTACATATACTCTAATCTTTCATTGTGTCATTGACTTTTCATTTAATTATTTTACTGCCCCACTCACGCCTCTGCCCTAATTTTTACTATATTACTGTATTTGGTCTTTTTCCTGTTTATCATGCATTCCTATACACTATGATAACTGTCACTCTAGCCCACGCACATATAATCCTACCCACGCAAATATTAGTGCCCTTTATCTTTTATAGGTATACCCCTTAATGCCTCTTGGACCGGTAGCAACAGACTCACTCTAGAATGGAGTAATGTCTTTTCATCTCCTTCTTCCCTTACGTACGAAGTTTCCCTTGGCTTCCAAGTGGGCGATACCTCGTTTCAGAGGTGGGCGTCACCGGTACAGGAAGTCGAGGGGGAAAGAATTGTAATTATCAATAGAAGATTGAGGAGTAGTGGACAGTATGTGCTGGCATTGAATGCTTTGAGCAGCAATGGATTATCCACTACTGCTAATTATGTACTTGATGAATCGATTGCAATACCCATTGACGTATGATAACAATTAAATTTTAATTACATAATAATAGTAATAATAATAATAATAATAATAATAATAATGATAATAATTGTATTAACTAATTTTGCACAAACCATATCTCCCATTGGGAATATCAAAACTTTAATAAAACATTAAAAAAATATAACGATAACAACATCAAAGATCGTGTGTATAGAAAAACTTTTAAAAGGAAGTTTCTGTAATGAGTATGTGGGTAGTAGCAGAGTTGTTGACGTGCCACTGGTTTTGATGCACTTGACAATAAGTTATGTGTGTACTATGTTTTCTATTGGTCCCTAATATGCTCTAATCCTTCCTAACAAAGCGTCCCTTCATTATGTGTCCCTTCATTGTACGTCCCTTCATTGTAGCTGCTATAGCCGGGTAACCTAGAGGAGGTTTTCATAGGACGGTAGCCACTATCGGTCGAGATTATAAAAGACTTAGTACAATGAGAGCAGACAGTCCTAGTATCAGGGTAGCCTCTGCTAGTCCCAGTTTCCGATGGAGGATAATGTAAACTGCACGTATAACCAGAGTCATTGCTAATGCTAGGATTGGCTGGTTTGAATGATATGAAAGCATGATGGGAAGGAAGAGGAGTGTGGGAACAAGGATGGAGGCCATGTACTGGTGGCCTTGTAAAATATGGAGGAGCCAGGTTGTGAGAATGAGCACATGAGCATGTACATGTAGCAGTGCTAGCGCAATGGCTGGGATTGTTTGAGACTGATCCCATGTGGCTTTTGGGGTTGTGCCCTAGACTGCATTGGTCGGATTGGTTTGGGTTGATTGATGAAGGGGCAATTGAAGGAGTACACCGACAAGAGTCACAGCATGAGCTAGAAGCTATTGTTAGTCTATCATTGGCACTGCTCGACACTGAGGGAGTAAGAGATGGCCTACATGAATCCTGAGTCTGGTTTGCTTGAAGTTCTACATCTCCTGTGCTACTACCAGATTCACTTTCATTTTGTTTCTTTCTTTTCATGCAGCAGTGGAGAAAGTAGCACAAAGTCATGACAGCTAACAAGACCATGACAATTATCAAGAGGACAATGATGATTATAGCATACATCAATGGGTTCTGGAAGACTCCGCTTTTATTAGTATCGCTTGTTGGTGAAGGTGTTCCAGTTGAAGTGACCTATGGGAGAAAGAAAGGATATGCACTTTACAGTCTTTACTATAGCACAATTACAAATCATTAGGCTAATGTTTTGTACTTGCTTTCGTCACGTACTTAAATCTAATTAGAGTCAGGATGTGTACAGTATGCTCAATGAGTAAATACAAACAGTGCATGGGCAGTATGTAGCTGAATGACAGTCTATCTTTATCTTATTCAAATCACCTGAGTCACACTCTTAGCAGGGATTCAGTGTTGTAGCAACAATGATTACGAGTTAGAAAACTTGGAATAAAATTTCTCACAGTCACATTAAAACCACATTTCATTTATGGGTATTTATGCATGTAGATCTGTATGCACACAGAGCCCTTTGGTCATCATAAGAGAGAGTCAGTGTGTGTGTTCTTTATTTTTCAATCTATCCAGATTAGGTTAAGACAATTAATTGTGGAATGTACTATCACTACATTAGGGGGAATTTAGATGCAGGCAGCTGCTTTTTTATGAAGTTGTTATCTCTTCGTCTCGTATATACGTGTGTGTGTGTGTGGTGTGTGTGAGGTGGGCGTGTGAGACAATTCATTTAGAGTGAACCCCTACCTCCGGTGCTGAATGTGCTGGTGATGTTGTTGATATATCAATTATCATTGTTGATTCAGTTGTTGAAGGAGACTCAGTTGCTGAAGGAGATGGTGACGGCAAATCTGTAAAAGAAGAGAAAATTTATTCAAGAGCATAAAGTAATGAGGTTATTAGTGTCATGAAATCAGCTACTTAAATCAGCAGTTTACACAATCAATTACACATTCAATTACACATTCCCAACATTCCACTGCATGTACATGTGCAGAAGCAAGAGAGGAAGTCAGTCAAGCTAATGGCTTTCTTTCTTTCTCTCTCTCTCTCTGTAGCCAGCTTTAGCATGGTAGGGTTGTTCCCCTATTTCCCTCCAAATCACACGGGATGTGAGAGTGCAAAAAGTTCAAGGCTATACGATGAACTGGAGTAGGACAGCTACTCCTCTCACCTTTTGAAAACAAGAAAAACCGGTTAGCCACACAATAGTGCCTGTGACACATTCTTTGCTAGCCAAAGCAGGGCTTAAAGACAACTGCTAATAGAGTAATTCATTCACGGACATGTTGGAAGGGGATTTTCTCACTAAAAAGTGAGTACTAGCCTATATTATTATGATTTCTACTTGATCATTTGCATTATTAAAATTGTGGAGTTTTTTTTACTCATTCTGACTCACTACTCATTAATCACACTTCCTTTGCAATGTGTTACTACTATACTCAAAATGAATTTTCATTCAATGGCATCCATGCTATGCTATACATCTATGTACATGTATGTGCAAGCATGGACAATAGAGTAAATGCTTCTTCACATGTCAGTTTTGGACTCACCTGAAATTACAGTTAAATTGAATGATTTGTTATATTCTAAGCCCTCAAATGAAGCAAAGCATGTATAGACACCACTGTCTTGAGGTGACAGGTGAGCTATAACTAACTTGCTATCATTACTTAAGAGTTCACCCTCCTTCTTCCAGCTCTTTGTTACAGTATTAGTGCTGTTTTCATCCGGATGACTTGCATTGCAGGATACACTCAGGCTTTGTCCAGTGGACCGCAATATGACATTATCCCCATCATCAACATCTCCTTGTATTATCACTCGGGGGGGAACTGTGGAAGAAACAAATGAGTATACACTGCAGTGGAGTATATGCATAAGATGCTGTATGCAATGGTTATGCATGTATGCTCCTACCTTTCAAAGAAAACTCATGATTCTGAAATTCAGTATGTAAAATCCCGCAAAAGTAGGTGTATGAATTTGAGAGGGATTCATAATCAGATGAGCTGGCTACAAAGAACACATTATAAGACTCTCCTTCTTTTTCTTTTATAAATTCTCCTTTAAGTTTATCAATGTCTTTTATATATAAAGAACCCGACTTTATTTTAGCAGCAGTGATCGAGCCTATCTTTAAGCCACATGGTATAATAATAGTACCATTATCATGAAATTTTGCACTGAAATGGGACCCTGTAATTTGAGGCTTTACTGCTGCAAAAGTAAAGAAACATATAATGTAATTATAATCACACCTATAGTCTATTTATAACTATATATATACTTATTTTTGTAACTTACTTAGTTCTACTGGGTTAGACTCATTAATGCAAGAGTAACTGCCTTCATCATCAGTTGTGGAATCGAAAGTCAAGGAATAAAGTTCAGAGTTAAGGACATCACGTCCTTCTCGATACTTATCCAGAGTAGTATTGATCTCCTTTCCGTTTTTCCACCACCTCATAGGCCCGGTTGAATTTGAAACAGTGCAGCGTACACGTATTTCGTTCTCATCCTCACTCACTTCTACTCTAACGGAGCTAACAGAAGCAAGCGACGAGAAGGAAAGTATTAGTACAGCTAAGCCTAAGGTAGACAAAGGAGCCATAATTGAGCCTGTACGGTTTGCAATGTACGGTGAATTTATGAGAATTTACCCTGGTTTTTTATACGCACAGCTGTGTGTGAGATATGAGGTAGGGACAGTCCCTAACGAGCCCCTCCTTCCTGCAGCAATCGCTACGTGACCACACCCTTAACCAGCCACGCCCATCGATCCCGCAGCAACTTCAAGGCAGAGAAGAAATAAACAAGGCCATTAAAGCAGATTTCCTGAATAGCCTAAAGTAGCTGGAGGGTATAAAGGAGTCTAAAGGCAGGACAGACTAATAATGGCAGGTTTGTATTGTACCCTATCCCTCATATTAGCATAATAAAGGCGCGAAACACAATTAAAGTGACCCAATTGGGCTCAGTCCTAAATACTAAACACTCGATAAGGGATGAGACAGAGGGGCTCAATCCACTAATCTGATTAATAATTTAAATACACAATGCCATATAAGGGATGTGCATTTGAACACTATAAATCATATTGATATGTTACCATATGTATTAAACTATTGATCGAACATACTGTTATTACATCACTTACATTAAGAGAAACGTGTTAGGTGTGTATAAGTAATGTAATACAGATTCCTGCTCTAACGTATCATCATTGTGGTACATTTTTCATCATAGCATGTACATGTACATGTAATTTTATTATGTCAACCATGACATTTTGCTTAAAGCATTTATTTATTTATTTATTTATTTATATTATTATTATTATTATGTATGTATGTATTTTGTGTATTTAACAAGTAGTATCAGCTCTCAGTAGGGGTCGAATATGCACCTGGTTTTAAATAAATATTATTTCATTATAGTGAGCATTTACTATGTGCTATAAAAATACACTACTTATGTTAATATAAAACACACACTAATGTGTTATCTACTGAGCGTATAATACATGTATGTACATGTACCACATGGTATTTATACTAGTGTAAATTGGTGGTAATAATACTAATGCTTGTTTCCAGCTCCTTGTTGTGGAGGTTATATTGCAACTGTTTTGTATATTATAGTGACTTGTGTAATCGTAAACTGTTAAGTTTTTGTTTGATAATAGTAATACTGCCTGTGTATACGTGTAATGGATCTGTTTATGAGTGTCAGAGTACATCTTTATGTGATCATTGTACTAGTAAATGTATAATGAGTATAATGACTCTTGTGTGTGTACGTTTTACTACTGTAGTAATTGGATATGGTTTAGAAAGAGAGAGGAGAGAGAGGGGGGAGAGAGGGAGAGAGAGAGAGAGAGGGAGGGAGAGAGGGAGAGAGAGAGAGAGAGGGAGGGAGAGAGGGAGAGAGAGAGAGAGAGGGAGGGAGAGAGAGAGAGGGAGGGAGAGAGGGAGGGAGAGAGAGAGAGGGAGGGAGAGAGGGAGAGAGAGAGAGAGAGGGAGGGAGAGAGGGAGAGAGAGAGAGAGAGGGAGGGAGAGAGAGAGGGAGAGAGAGAGAGTGATTGAGTAAGAGAATGATGGAGAATATAAAGTAAATAAGAGAGAAGAGGAAACTGATAGTGAATCTAAACACCACTCATTTGTCCTAATTATGTGTGCAATGTAAATAATGTCATCATGACATATTCGACACACGTACATCAGTAATCTCTTGTAATCTTACTCTGTAATCTTTCAATGTAATAGAAATAATAATTAAAAGTCAGTGAGGTAGGTGGGCTATCCCTGGGATGTGCCCAGGGATAGCACCAGTTAGTGTGACACAATAAGGCGTAGACTAATATCACTGCTAGCCTCATGCTTCATCCAGTCATTAATGAAGTTGTAGTGCTTCATTTGCTTAAATCAAGCGATTAATGTTTATATGTTTGTCTATTTGATTAATGTCCTGTGTTTGTTGCACATCAGTGATTATCATTAGTAAAAGGTCAAAAGGTACAGTACGTGTCACTTAGTGAAAGCTCTTTCACACGTTCCCTATAGATAATCTGCTTATCATCATGAAGTAATGGCTAAAATCATGATCACAGGACCTTTACCATACATGTGCACATGAATTATTATTATTATTATTATTATTATTATTATTATTATTATACCAATGTGAGTATTTTACGATTCTTGGTAACAGAGGTAGAGTCCTATTATATCACATGTTTATTTGATAAACTTATTGAATTTGTCGGTCTGGGGTCTTGTGATTGTCTGGTTGTTTTCCAAATATTTGTCTAGTGTATGTTCATGCATGTATAAGGCTTATCTCGTGTACATTATTAGGGACACAAGCACTGGAATGTGTTCAATGACATATACATGTATGGGTTGTCTATAGTGGTGTGTGTGTGTGTATGTGTGTATGTTAATTCATTGTATCCCTTTAATAATATAATTATCATTTAATAATTTTATTGTACGTAAATCATATGAAGCAATTCCTATCAGTTGTTGTGTTTGATGACTGTTGTTTATTTGTTTATTTGCACTGTAATACTATACCTGTTGTTGGGAAACTTTTAATTTCCTTGTGCAGTTCATACATGTGCTTATGTACCTGAACCCACTGGGATATGTTATAGGGTTGGGGTCATCATGGCTTTATGGTAAGTTTTCAATGCCTCAAGTCATTGAAGAATAATTGTCAGCAAATTTTAGAGATTGGGAGCTTTGTAGTATAATTAAAGGACTTTCCCATAACAAGCCATGTTTTTAACTGTTCCTTATGGATGATGACAGATGACAAATATCCAGTCTCACTCTTTCACTCCCTCACCCTCCCCCCCTCTCTCTCTCTCCTACATTGTCTGTACATTAGTCAGTGACTACTTTCTCCATTTATTGTTTATTTTAAAGAGATTATATCTCCCATCTGTTTGCTAAAGGGCCGCTGGTTTGTATATAATTGCAGCTGTTAATGAAAGACTATAATGTTTGTTTGAGTGGATAACATAACAATGAGTAGGCCACTCAATCTACATAGTGATAGAGTTTCCTGTATTATCTTACCTTATCCTTTCTCTCTCTCTCTCTCTCTCTCTCTCTCTCTCTCATGGATGATTGAGCTCATGATTATTGTTTATGTGTGGCTAATGAGTTGTTTGTTTAACACGGCGACATTTTTTCTAAACATAATTATTTTCCAGTCAGTTGCCTTATTATTTTTAAATTCACAGTGCACGCATAACTTGCAATGTGTGAGGCCTGTAGGCCAGCTGCTCATTTGGGAGGGAAAGTAACCGAATTGTAGCTGCATGGGGGCGTGTTTTATTTTGGAATTTTAATGATATAATTATAGAATTTTTGGGAGCTACATGAATGTAGTAATTATCATCATGTGTAATCTCTATGATAAGGACAACTTGAATTGTATCTTTATAATGAGGAATTTTTTGTAATGTCACAATTGGTACTAACCTATACAAAAGCATCTCTGAAATGAGGACACCTTGTATGAAGGACATTACCAACAGTGTCCTTAAGAAAGCAGTTACACAGCATTGCTGTGTAGTTAGTAAATACATCTCTAGGGCCCAATGTATGAAATACTTATTATTATTTATACAACACTAGTTAATAGGAACAGTGACTTTGCAAAGCTTTGCATTTCATTACCACAGCCCACTACACTGTTGCCATCATATCCTGTTATGCCTATATATATTACATATATATATATATATATATATATATATATATATATATATATATATAGCTTGATACCAATTACCTGTGGAGGATACTCACTCTACCTGTTTGTATGAAAACCATTTTATTGCTGACTTGCTTTTACATGCATGCAGTTTGTGGTATGGTTGTATGATCACATTTGAACTTTTTGAAGGGACTTATTAACCTGAGTATTGTAATTACGTCTGTTCTCAATGTGCTGTGTTGTAATTCTGGATAGATCTGCTATCATTATGGTGCATGTACATGTACTTTTGACGTATATGGATCTACATGTACATGTATGGTATGTGTTTTTCATTTCCTTAAAATTGTGTTGTGTCAAGTCCGACAGTCCGTACGGCACATAACTGCTTGTTAAAATTTTAGTTACTTTATTATTTAATAAAAAATAATGAGTTTGCATGTTTTGCTTATTGTACTAAAATTGCTACTTGATGAGCCAAGTTATCAGCTTCCAATCCAATTAATCAGTTATGATCTTCTCACTCCAATCTTTGTCTGTATCCCTTTAGCCTACACACATACACCATGTTTGTATTTCTCTCTTTCTATGTCTACAGTCACCTTCCTCTCTTATCTTTCATCTTTATTAAGTTAGAATCGTCTTTCATTGTTCAGTCTTTGTATCCCCTACACACACGTTTACACTATACAATGGTCTCTCTTTCTTTGCTGTCCCCCTCTGTCTCCATTCCAATTATTTAATTATAATCGTCTCTTGTTTGGTCTAGATGTACATTGTGTCTGTACATGTGTATGTATGCCTACACATGTACATGTACATGTACATGCACATGTACATGTACATGTGCATGTACATCTACGTACATGTATCTCTCTTTATTTACCGCCTCCTCGTCTGTCTGTTTCTCTCTCTCTCTCTCTCTCTCAGATTTAGTCAGTATTCCAGGCTATTTTAATGTGTCTAGAGACCAGGTAAGTCATTACAATACATACCTGCATCTCTCATTTATTATTATGATCATAATTATTGTTATTATATTATTATTATTATTATAACAAACCTAAGAAAAACCTAATAAACAAACACAATAAGAGAAATGAATGATGAAAACATAAATGAATGATATACTGATAAACACAAAATGATATAACAAAGATAAGTGACATGCTGCAAAACAATTATTATTATTATTATTATTATTATTTCTCAAAATGCGCAACAACACAAAATGTGAGGCTGGTACCAAAACAAATTATCAATTCATAACAAATGAATTAAGATATCTGAAAGCAGTCATGAAGCGTTCTATCATCATCATCATCATCATCATTATTATTATTATTATTATTATCATTATTATTATTATTATTATAATATATTATTATGCATCTCTTACACGTATATTTATTCTGCTTACTTTTCATAATACTTCCACCTTCCTTCTCTCTCTCTCTCTCCCCTGAAGGCTAAACAGCTCATAGCTCCACACTTATCTACTGATGGATATTACATCATAAGACCTACTGATGGAGATGCACTATGCACTATATGTGTTAGGTAAAGAAAAGAAACATGTAACACTACATGTACATGTACATTAATCCTCTTGGCCTACACCTGTACATGTAACACTACATGTACATGTACATTAATCCTCTTGGCCTACACCTGTACATGTACATTTATTACTCTATATGAAGCATGTATTACTTATCCATGTTTTTATTCTTTTTGTTTGGCTTTTCTAATTATCAATCACTATAATCACCTTATCAGTTTTGTCCCACTAAAGATGGAATGGGTAGAGTGAGAAAGAATTCAATCCTTAGATACGAAGGAATCTGCAAAGAGGAAACTTTCATGGAGACAGAGAAAGAAATGGAGCAAGAGAGAGGGGGGAGAGGGAGTTTGTTAGCTTTTTTGGTGATGGAATTTTATTATAACTGCATCACATGTACTTATTAAAGCCTCTATAAAGAGACACCTGGTTTAAATGTGTGCCATATTTAAATGTTATAGGGAAAATCCATGGGATTCCCCCTCATTCCAATCCTCACTATTTTAAGTCATATTCTTATGCATGACACAAAATGACTGTTTTAGCTTTATATGGATGAGAGATGCTATAGAAAAGGATTTATGTGATTATGTGTTTGCTTCAGTGAGCATTTTTAAGTTGTGCACGCTGCATGGTAATACAGTCTATTGTACATGTACATGTGCAATCTCGTCGTGTGTGACTGCCAGTGTGTGTGGTTGATTTATATGGTCAATATTTGTTTTTATGATTCAATTAGTAGAGGCTTTTGTCTCCTTGTTGTCTGCATTTGGCGATCGACCTCTCCTTTTTTGTTCTTTTCTTTCCTTTCATCTTTTGCTTTCTTTATTTTCTCTTTCTTTTCTTTCTGTTTTACCCCCTTCCTCTCCTCTCCTCTCTCTCCCCCCTCTCTCTCTCCCTCCCCAGTAAAAACATGAAGCTTATGAATTACCGTATGTTCAAGGACGCAGTTACAGGACATTATTACATCAGGGACTCAAAGTTTCCTACCATTACTTCACTCATAAAGCATTACCAGAAGTTTCCTATTAATAAAGACGTGAATACTTTCCTCCTTTATCCTGTACAGCAAGAACAAGAGCAAGAAGAATATGTAGCCCTTGTGCCTAGTCAGCAAGGTGAGGGAGAGAGAGGGAGGGAGATAGAGAGAGAGGAAGGGAGAGAAAGGTACATGTAGGAGAGAGTTAAGGAGGGGAAATGAAAAGAGAGGAAGGAAAAGAATGAAGGGAATTTCATTTAGTGAAAAGTGTGAGAAAGGTCAGATAGAATACATATATTAGAAGGAATGTGAAACTACTGCATTGTAATTGATATTGTTAAATATTAATTAGGAATTGGTAAAACATTTCCTTCATACCTGAGTCATGTCTAAAAATAGGTTTATAGAGTAGCTGCTAGCTATCAGTCAAGTCATTATACATATATATGGGGCTAATTGTTAATTATTATTGACCTCAGCTGTGTGATATAGATCATAGCTGCATGAGGTTAATAATTTAACAACCATCCATTAGTGCTAGCTAGTACATGTACATGTACATGTACCGGGGTACTGTTGCTACTTAGTACACTCACACACACACACACACACACACACACACACACACACAGTCACAAATGGTATTACCACCCACACTCACACTTCATTCAGTATGAGATCAGCTCACACTATCAGTCAATGACATCATGTATATATAGTGACATTATAGACTATAATAATATTACTAATGATTAACGATAGTAATAATCCGATTACTACACATACGTACATAAATTAATGTGTGACCTATTCTATTTCAATATACATGTACATACGTACATATGCACATGTATGTTATCAAAAGTACATATTTTTGATGTGAATAGAGTAAAAGTGCTTCTATTGTCATGAGAATATCCCATTTTTGCCACTACAAGCTTTGTGCATTTCCTGCATATTTTCTTGGAGGTCAGTTGCACTTTTAACTTTTTCTGGAGGTTGCATATTTCACAGTCTGTCACTTTCCCCCTCTGCTATTAAGAGAGTTTTGCTAAGCTTACGGATCATGGAGCTGTTTCTGCTTGACAGCTTTGATATTAGATGTACAGCTATCATTATTGCACCTGTATTATCATAGTGTTTTATTGGAATCGAGCTATAATAATTTATCAATTGAGGACAGTATTTTGTAATGTTACAAATTGATACAAAAGCACCTCTAAAATGAGGACACCTTTGTATTAAGGACCCAATGGTGTCCTTAATGCACTATTATTATTCTAATTCTTCATATGAGAAATTATTTTTTCGTTTAGAAGAAAGTACACGGCTAGCGCCTGCTTCTTCCAGAGCCAAGATGCCCCTCCCCCAGCCGGCCAGTAGTCCGAGACATGGCTCAAGGGACATGGAAAGGAGAGGGAACAACGAGAGAAGAGAACCCAACAATACAATGACAGGAGGAGGAGGAGGAGTTCCTAAGAAAATTCCTGACAACAAAACCGTAGACAGTTTAAATAACATAGCTCAGTTACCAGGAGTCCATATTGACCTCTCGAAAAATGATGTAAGTCAGAGTATCTACTATCTATACACTTGCAATGTGTACTTGGTACCACAGAATATGTAACAATACTACTACTCCTTGAGGTTTGGAGTTTTAGGAAAAAGCATGGACTACTACTGTAGATGTACATAGTTAATGTCAGTATTAATTGTCACCTAATACATGTACATGTACACATAGCTGTACATGTGCACGTAGCTTTACATGTGCACGTAGCTTTACATCCAATTAAAACTGACCTAAGGATAGTGGTCTCTACTTGGATCATTGAACATTCTGTCATGCATAGACTATGTGAATGGACTCTGTAATTGATGATATAACTGTATTAGCTCACTGGCACCTGACCTATCCTACACTTTTATTTCTATTTTTTATTTTCGTGGGCGTCTTACATGTACCTATTCAATCATCATGTTCTTTGTTATAAGATCATAGTTCTGTTCTTACTCCACCTCATTCTCTCTCCCTCCCCTCTCTCTCTCCCCCCTCTCTCTCTCTCCCTCTCCTCCCCTCTCTCTCTCTCATTAGGTTCCTACAGTAATGCAGGCATTTTTATCACAAGAAGGAGCATATTTAGTTAGACCAAGTGTCTCCAGTTCAGGACAGTTCACAATATCTCTAACGTCAGTATAATTATACATAATAATTATATACATGTACACGTACATGTGTGTATATATATATATTATACACATGTTAATTAGGCTGTAAAATGAGTTCTAATTTGATGTGCTTTAAAGTTTGTCCAGTACTACAGTACAGGGTATTTTGTCAAAAAAATGACAAGGAGAGAATTCTCCATTTTTATTAAGTTATCTGATGCATATACATGTACTTATGTTGCATAGCAAGTTTGAGTTGATTCTGATCAAAATTGGATTTTTTAACGAATTTTTAAAGTTGTTCAAAAATCGGGTTAAAGTCCCTGTACTATAGTACATGGTCTGGGGCCAAATTTTGTCAAAAATGACAAGGAGAGAATTCTCCATTTTTATATTGTTATCTGATGCATATACATGTACTTGTGTTGTGCAGCAAGTTTGAGTTGATTCCGATAAAAATTTGATTTTTTACGAATTTTTAAAGTTGTTCAAAAATCGGGTTAACATCCCTGTACTATAGTACAGGGTCTGGGGCCAAATTTTGGCAAAAATGACAAGAAGAGAATTCTTCATTTTTATAACTTTATCTGATGCATATACATGTACTTATGTTGTGTAGCAAGTTTGAGTTGATTCCAATAAAAATTTGATTTTTTTTACGAATTTTTTAAGTTGTTCAAAAATCGGGTTAAAGTCCCTGTACTATAGGGTCTGGGGCCAAATTTTGTCAAAAATGAAAAGGAGAGAATTCTCCATTTTTATATTGTTATCTGATACATATACATGTACTTATGTTATGTAGGAAGTTTGAGTTGATTCCTATCAAAATTGGATTTTTTACAAATTTTTAAAGTTGCTGCAAAATTGTGGGCCAAAAAGACCATGGACTATATTGTTATTGTACAGAAAGAATAAGCTTGTTTTTTTTGTTAGCACGGTACCTGTAGCTATTCCCCACACAGTAATGATATCATTTATCACATTTTTAACAATGCCTTGCACTTTGCAGTGCAAGACTGTGATCATGTGTTTCTGTTTATCTTATCAAGTCCAGCATTGTATTTTATGTTTGTACAAGTGTAGAGTGTGACTATACTCTGACATTATCAAAAACAAGTCCTACTAGAAGATGTACACACATTGCATAATACACCTAATGTCCTCAGGCTAGCTTACTTCTTACTGTGACATTAGTTCCATAAATAAAGTCTAGACTGTGGATTGCTTAAAAGGAGAGCCATTGTGTCTTGTGTACTAAATTAAGGAGAACTAAAGTTGTAAGATGACAATAGCACAGAATGATGTCATGTTATGCTTCAGCGACCAAGCAACGCGTGATCATACTCAACATAGTCTTGATCTGAATAATGAAAAATTAGAACAGAATTAAAAAAAAATAATAATTAAGAATTTAATTGTAATGCATGAGATTAGTACAGAATCAAATAAAAAAGGAAGTTTTGATGCATCAGCAAACAAACCTAATTAAGACTCTGGCCCTGACATTGTGGTTTGTTGGCTCATTTTCTCAGAATCACTATGTCATCACTAGAGGAATTTGACTAGTATTTTTTGTGCATCGAATGTTATATGAAATGATTGGAATCACTGTAAAATTATGACATCATGTACATGTAGATATTGTTTAAATGGTGAACTTGAAGGATGTGGTAGTCATCATTACTCTATATACCATTTATGGTCAATGGCTTTTTTTTCTTTCTCTCCCTTATTTTATTGTAAGTTTTCTGTTTTTACATGTCTCGCATTCCATTCCAGTAATATTTAAATTTGCAGTTAAACCTGCTTTTGTGGACATTCTAAAATAAGGAGATCTCTATATCAAGACAGGTAGTATCAGTCCCAATACAATATAAACGTGTATTAATGAACCTCTGAAATATTATTAGATCCTTGGGTGTGACCGGAATACAGTAGTAATGATACTAATGATATCATGTACTGGTGGAAGCCTTTATTCTCCATTAGTTAGTCAGTCAGCCAGTCTGTCTTTTCTCTTTTGTTTGTACACGTACATATACGTTGCCATATTGTAGTAGTGCATGTAGGTGGATGGATAATGAATTGGCCTGTTTTGAAAAAATGTTATCAATACTCTAACCACAGGATCCTATGACTCTAATCATCACATGACTGGTGCAAGATTTCTGCAGAAATGCTGTAGATTTTTGTAAAACATGAAGTGGGCAAAGTTCCACTAGTAAAACACAGGTCGTTTTTGATTTTACTGGATTTAACTAGCGAAGCATTTATTTTTATTTATAAACAAGGCATTTGACGATTAAAGGTAGGCATCCACTATGGAACTTTGTTGCCAGTACCTTTGATGTGGTTGTGCAACATGTTGCATGAAGTTGAGACTCTCTCTACTTCATGCAACATGTTGCCCAACCACATCAAAGGTTTAGCCACAAGTTGCAAGCAACAATGCTGCATAGTGGATGCCCACCACCTTAAGGTAGCTATAGCTTCAGTCCGTATGCAATGGAAGGCAAGGTCTTATTTTTTATTAATACCATTATTACCATTCTCATTATCTATTATAAAAATGGATAGAGGAATGACTTAAAGACTTCAATCATTGTTATCATTATGCTTCTGGCACTGCTGTTATTATAAACCAGTTATTACTATTATATTTCATTAGGCTGTGTATATTTTCTTTAGAGTCAGCATTGTTTGTGAATGCTTCATGCCAGCTAGCTTTATCACTATGAGATCACATTCCAACACTCGGTGGTGTGACTGCTTGGCTAGTCTGAGCCTGACTCAATTATCCATTCATTTTACTATATATGTACATCAACTTTCATTTGTTCACATGTGATTTAGACTTGGTGTCTAATTTTGCATTCCTCCTGGAGGCTAAATAGTATTGCCTACGCAAATTTCCTTACTACTACTACTAATAATAATAATAATAGTAATAATAATAATAATAATAATAATAATAATAATAATAATAATAATAATAATAATAATAATAAATAATACATGTATATAATATTATTATTATTATAGTATGTTATGACTTGTCTAATAAGTATTTATATAGTCTTGGACTTTGACACTGTGTGTATTTTATTGGCATCTATGTGTAGAGGATGGAATCCTTATGGCTGTAATCAATTTCCTTTTTTGTCTCTCTCACACACGCATTCACACAATCGATCTCGTCCATCTCTCTCTTTGCAGGTGTCAGAATTCGATATTGAATTTCAAAATCAACACTGATCCGGATGGCAAAGTGTTCATTACTCCCAAAAAGAAATTCTCGAGCATCAGAGAGTTACTTGAAGGCCACAAGGTTGCACCGCTCCGGAGTAAGGCTCGACCCGGAGCTAAAGTCTACCTTCTTGTTCCTATCACAGTTGAAGCTGTACAGGAGCTCCTCCTTCCCGCCGGGTGGCAGCAGTTCTTTGACGATAACTACAAAAGACATTATTTTTATAACATGCAGACCGGTCAGTCATCGTGGGAGCGACCAAGAGCTGCAACAGCCCCTGCTCCTTCTTTACCGTCTAAAGCAATGACCATGGGGCCTAGAATATCAAACAGGCCGTTGCCATCACTTCCACAGGAAGAGAACGCCGCAACTCAGAGAAAGAGTTTGGATGTAGGCAGGCCCAATGTCACTAAAATGGCCGGTGAAAGTCCTGGGCTGCCTGGGCGTCGTATTTCTGATGGATCACATAATCCTCCGCCACTACCTTCAAAAGGACCAGCTCCTTCTGTAGGCCGAAGGGACCCACAGCCAGCCCTACCATCAAAAGGACATGACTTGCCTCCACTACCTTCAAAAAATGAACCTCCTTTACCATCAAAGAATGAACACTCTCCCCCTCTCCCTCCCCTCCCTACGAAACACAATGAAGTCCCTCCTTTACCATCAAAGACTGATGCTCCTCCTTTACCCTCTAAGACTCCTCCCCTCCCTGTCAAAGAGCCCTCTCCGGCTCCGTCCTTTCCTCCTCTTCCTTCGAAAAGTGACCCGGCCCCTCCCCAACTTCCTTCAAAGGATCCTAAAACCGGACCCCCTCCTCCTCCTCCTCTTCCAAGCAAAGATCCCCTTCCCTCTCTCCCTCCTAAAGAAGACGATTTCATGCAGAGAAAGAAAAGACCTGTTGAATACATGGACACTGTTATCACTAAGACTCCTCCTTCTCCTACTTTACCACAGAAAAGTGGTGGAAGTCCTCCCCTTCCCCCTCCCCCGCCCCCAATTGGTCAGTTTAGTATAATAATAATATTTTAATTATTTATTTTTTGATATTTAGGTGCCCCTGTTCCCCCTCCCCCTCCTCCACTTGCTCCTCCCTCTCCTGCCGACTCACCTTCACAGCGTCGTAACACCACCTCCGGAGCTCCACCCACAAAGAAAGAAATCCCTCCACCCTCTCCGTCTCCCTCCGAAGGTCGTCCTTTTACTATCAATGACCTCGTCCGTGCTAAGTCCTTACTTAAGAAGAAGGAGGAAGATGATGAGCCACAGCAGCCAAAAGGAGGAGGCGGTGGTCTTCACGATGTATTCTCTAATGCTCTTAATCAGCGAATGACGAGCATTAGGAGTGCAATGACCAATTCTGATGACGAAGACACTGATATAGAGGAGGTTGATGATGAAGATTGGGACGACTGATTGATTCATACTAATATAAGTGGATTCATACTAATATAATTGATCGTTTGATGATCATGGAAATTTGAGGCAATATTATTTTTGTATTTAATTTTTATAATTTATTATTATTATTATTCATTATTATTGTTGTTGTTGTTGTTTGTTTTTGTGATTAGTGGTCACTCGTATTTTGTTTGTTTTCTTTTTAAGTTAGTGCATTGTCTTTATGTTCACTCTTTCTCTCTCTCTCTCTCATATCTTATCAACAGCATTTAAATTTTTAGTTATAATTTTACAAGTTTTTAATTATTATTATTAATCATTTTTCAGATTATTATAGTGCTCTTATTTCTTGTATACAGCTGCTATTTTTCCATTAATTTTTTTTATAAAATTAAAAATAATTTTATACATCATCATGGAGAACTGTATCGTTTTAAAGAATTTAATTTTGATTGGAGTCAGCTCAAAAAAATTTCCTATGCAACACAAAAAGATGTACTGTATAGACATTTAAGAATAAAATAATAATTGATAGTGCGTACCCGTTTTATTTTGGACAAATTATTGATAGAGTGAAAGATAAGCGAGTGTTTTATTCACACTATGTAAACATAAACTGATGATTGATTTGATAGAGATTGTGAAATAATAATCCTTAACCTTTGACATTTAAAAAAAACTTCTTTGTAAGCCCACTTTCATTACCTCCATTATACGCTTTCTTATATAGCAACTCAATGTATTATTAATGTGATTTAAAGAATAATACTTTTATTCAAATATAGCAGTGATTTTATTTCGTCACAAAATTTTTAAAATAATTATAATAACAAGCAATTATTATACAAGTACATGTAAACATTTAATAATAAATTTTTATAATTATTGACGATACAGTGATTAAACATGTAGCCGTTATTAAAACAAAAAAAGAATAAGAGATAATAATAATAATAATAATAATAATAATAATAATAATAATAATATTTTCGTTTATTTTAAATTACCACACAGCAAGATGTGTTGACGTCCTCTTCATTGCTTGACCTGTAAGAGTTTTGAGTAACGAGGGGTGTGGTCTCGTTAGGTACATCAATAGACGGTCTTCGTCTGTGCTGCTCATATGAAGTAGAATCTCTGGCTCTACTTAACCTCTCAAAAACTGGAGAGAGAAAGGAAAGAGAAGGTAAAAACATTAAAGGGAAGAGATTTCGTCAAAATTGAAGAGGAGAGAATCCTCCATTTTTATATTTTCCCCTCATACATATACATGTTCTCATGTTGTGTAGCAAGTTTGAGCTGATTCCAATTGAAATTGAATTTTTAATGAAATTTTAAAGTTACTCAAAAAATTTTGTCAAAAGTGTCAAGTAGAGAATTCTCTATTTTAATAATACTTTCTGATACATATACATGTACTTATGCTGTGCAGAAAGCTTGGGCTGATTCCAATCAAAATTGAATATTTAAAGTTACTCTGAATACCATGTACTGTATTGTAGTGCTTGTCAGCTCATGAAGCTCATGCTGTTTAGCTCACTTAGCATGCTTCATGGGAAACCCTAATATAATATTGCTACTAAGGTGCTTACTGCTGTCATCTGGCAACGGCTCCTTTTCTGTTGGTCTGATAGACTCTTCATTAAGCTCAAGCTTTGGCTGAGACTCAAAACCAGACGGCAAATTGTATACGCGTGACTCAGGGGGAGGTAGAGGAGGAGGAGAGGGTGAGACTTCATTTGAACTTAGAGGAACAATCTAAATAAATAAATAAATAATCACACATTTACTGGACAATACACGATTATTAGTGTTGTACTTAACTCCATTGATGCTTGATATTGGCTATACTTAAATCATAAGGCTGATGTACATGTACAACTCTCTCTCTCTCTCTCTCTTTATAATGAAACTTGGCTGAAATACTAAATTACAAATCTATACTCATTCTCGTAAGTCAAAATTTGGCAATAATAATAATAATCAATAAACAAATGATTTATAATAAGACCTGTGAAGCAAAAGGGACCTATCTGCTTTGTATAATAACAGTCGTAATAATTAATTTATGCTACTCTTGTTAATTTTACAATGAAAATGCAGTAAGTTCCTTTGCTTCATGAGGTTGTGTCTTACGTCAAGATGTTCATTGGAGCCGTCAATGCTGCTAGCAGTGTGGAAACTATTGGTATCAACTGGACTAGGACCTCTTCCATCTAACAGAGCATAAAAAAACTCAATCAATTACAATCAGCAAGATTGACGCATCTCATGTACAAAAACTAAAAGACTAATAATGATGACTAGATCAACTAACTGTCAGACACAATCACTTTTAAAATGCAATCATATATTATTGTTGATGCATCTTTCAAACTATTTTCCAGCTAATGAGAGAGAGACAAACCTTCATAGTCTGAATGTGCAGATTCAAAGCCCGGTGTTACAGGCGCTCCTCTCATAGAAACAAACCCAGAACCTATAGAATCAGGTGGAGTAACAGCCAAAAGCTCGTCGACCACCAAAGCATTCCTACCTGTAAAAGAAAAGCTGCTATAATGAAGATAATAATCTTTTTGTGAAGCTGACCTTCTTCCTCCATATTGCTATGGGCGGGGCATAAATTTATGAATATTTGATTAGATTAATTAAGGATTCTTTTTGCGCATGCGCATTAGTCATTCCCGCTGTATAGCGTTTTGTTTAGACCTGTCATTTCCAGATACAAAATGATGCTTGGTCTTTTTTTGTTATCTTTCCTGGTAGTGAGCTCAACTATAGCTCGAACACCTAGACTAAGGGAAGACTATGATTACTATAGTACGTACGATGATTCTCAAGCTCAAACAGAAGGTGGAAGCAACTCTGCTGAAAGTACTACCGCTGACACCTTAGAGCAAGTAGGAGCAGGAGATTACAGCAACAATGAAGATTATGCTAATGATGACTACTCGTACTACGACTCTGAACCAAAAGAAGGTGGAAGCAACCCTACTGGTCCCTCAGAGGAAGAAGTTATGCAGAAAGAAGAAGACAGCAAGAAAGACAATTATGATGATTATGATCAGTACTGGCAAGATGATGAAAGTGCAAAAATTGGGGATCAGCCTGATAGTGGGGATAAAAAGGATGCTCAAGCAGAAACCACTCAGTCAAGCAAGGAACAAGAAAGCAGCGATTATTATGAATACAACCTGCCTGAGAAGGATGAAGATGCTAGTCTTGCTACAGAGCCCTCGCAGTTAGAGAAAAACTCTAATGAAGATGAGGAAGATTACAATGAGGATTATGATTACAGTACTAATGAAGAAGAAGAGAGTACAGCTCCAAGCAAAGAGGAAGCAAGCCCTAATTATGATAATTATGATGATAACTATGATTATGTGATGAAAGAGGACTCAGAAGAGATGGAACGACCAACACAAAAGGAAAAAGATGAAAATGATATGACAGAACAAGACTCCGATTATAATCATAAAGATTATGAATGGCATGACTCTCAAAACAGCAAAGACTATGATGAAGAAGATTACGTGCAGAGAAGAGCCACAAGAGGTATTAAAAGAGTACCACGGCGTCAAAGACCTCATCGCAGACCTCACCAGAGGCAACATAAACTAGGCAAGCAACCGCCTCCTGAAGATATTACTCCTACTCCTACGACTCACTCACTACATCCTGGTAATCCAGCTAGCTCTCATCCACAAGCCACTTCTTCATCTCCTCCTACAGTCCCCACTCCTTCTCCGGAGTCAAAAGGTGTAGAGCCCTCTTCGCGTGAAATTCTGTTGCAACATGCCATTGATTCGTACACAGTAGCTACGATGCATCAATTAGATGCTTCTAGAATACTTGAGTTGTACAAGCAAGGTGACGCTACGACTATGAAGTTTGCAAAGACTTTATTCAAAACTTTAGTTGCAATGAGGCTAGCACGTGTCGTTAATTACAGAGGATTCGACAAACCCACTGAAGTAGTTAGCTTGCTGAAGAAACATGGATCCAAGAAGCATACAGACTTCTTCATAGTGAGGTTCTTATGCAAATACTACAAGGGACTTAGTGGTGCTGTAAAATACTACCTTCGAATGAAAACACGTTTTTCAACATTAGAGCTACCAAGACATGGTGAGGGTAAAATTGCTCATCAAAATCAAGATAACATTCATCACCATTATCACCATCATTTTCATCACGATGGCAGCTTGAAGCACAAAGTTAACAAAAGAGACAAAATGGCTAAAGGAGGACGCAAACCTAAGAATTACTTTAAACGGAAATTAGAAGAATTTAGAAAGAAGAGAGCAATAGTAGCTGCAGCAGCAGAAGCTGCTCAGCGTGAAACTGAGAATACTGCTAATCAACATAGAGCCACACCTGATTTAGACACTAAAAGGATCTTTCCAGAAAGAAACTTTCGTAGTAAACGTTCTCAGCGTCAACGACCACACAGACCACTAGGGCCAATACTCCCTGCAGTTTATGAAGCAGCTCAGAGGCAAAAGGCAAAAGGTGCATAATATTATTATAAGTATTGTGTTGCTATTTTTATTATTATTTTTGCTATTATTATAGAGGCTGGTAGTACATGCAGGACTAATCATGGTAGAATAATGTCCAATGGAGAGATACACAAGGATGACTGCAATATTTGCAAGTGCAGGAATGGAGAGCTTCACTGTACTCAATTGAAATGCAGGGATGAGCCTATAATACAAAGTATTTTTTAGAAATAATAATTTTAAATTGTTTTTATCATTTTTTTCCTAGTTTCTGGAGACATGACTAGTACCTCAGCTGCAAGGAAGAACAAATGTCAAAAGTAATAACAGAAATTATTAATAAAACATTTTCCTTTTTATAATGGGTAATAGGTGCAATGTCATGCCAAAAGAAGAAGAAGTCTGTGGTGCTAATGGAAAGACCTACAACTCACTCTGCCATGCACTCAATTGTGGCGGCCTTAATATAATGGACGTTAGACCAGGAGGCTGTGAAATTGATGAGGTAAGTGATTGCAATAATAATTAATATTTATTATTATTATTATTATTATTAATTATTAATTAATTATTATTATTACTCCACTACTGACATACATGAACTTCATAGGATCCTTGCACACACAGTGAATGTGAGGAGAATGAGATATGCGTACCTAGATTTAGAGGGCCATGCATAGGACTGTATGGCTACGGAAAGATAAAAGGTTCTTGCTCTTTATACAAATGTGGTAAGAAACTACTGCACTTTGAACAGCTTACATGCATGTACATCTAGTTTGTAATTTATATTGTTCACACCTTGTGGTGTTAATTAGGGGCTATATGCATTATTGCTTAAAAAATTGTTAATAAGAATCAAATTTTGCAGTTCCTAGGCATCAATGTCACAGAGCTAGAAGAAGAAAAGTCTGTGGAAGCAATGGGAGGACTTACCACTCACTTTGCTCTCTCTACAGCTCTGGAGCAACTTTAGCATACCATGGGCCTTGCCAGCCAGAGAAGTGCTCTAGTCCAGTCTGTGGCAGTAATGGAGTCACGTACAAGTCGTCTTGTCATGCACGTACACGCTCTGTTCGTATTGATTATGCTGGAGAGTGCCTAGCAGACAAGTAAGCTCATTGCACAGTACTAGCTACATATTAAATACACTATGTTCACACTATGCAACTGCAGTGTGCCAGATTTGGATGAACTATATCATTTTTTGGTATAATTGTTAGTGTATCAAAAAATTGTTATTCCAGCACATTAAAATACTGCTAGTAGCTCAGTTTATATGAGGGCTCTTATGCTGAGACTGCTTTATTATCATTAAAAATAGGTTATCAAAAGAGAAAACTTGTGAAGCTGTTAGAAACGAGAAGATGAGATGCGGGAAAATGAATCCAAAATGCAGAAACTGGGTCATCCCCCATGGCTCTTGCTGCCCCATTTGTGGTGAGTAGTTCAGAGGAGGCTGTGCCTGTGGATTTATTGAATTTGTAGGGTCGTCTTTTACGATGCAACCAGACACGAAGGAGTTCTCTAAGTTACAAGAATCAAAGAATCACCTTCTCACTGTTAAAAAGAAAGTCTCCAAACTGATGCCAGAAATAAAAGGAAAGTGTGATCTCAGTGCATCGCTCGGTGATAAAGATGATATAACATTTGTACTTCAGGCATTGAGCGATAAAGATGAAGGAGAGTGTCTCGCTGCAGGAAAACGTGCCGTCGATATAATTAATAATCAGTCAGAGCAGCACGGCGATGTTATTGAGCTCTTAGCGCCAGCAGCTTTGAACCAAGACATTCTTCATTGATAGTTTAATTATATGCCACTATACAGTGCACAATCATTATAATTATTATAATTATTAGTGGCATCTTTCAATAAGAAATTGTTATTAATGGTTATCAATGTTGAAGACATAACATGCAAGATTATTGGTAGCAGCTTTGAATATTAAAGGAAAAAATTAATATTAATTTTAAAACAGCAGCAGAAAGAAAACATAAAAGAACAGCAACAATAATAATAACTGACAACACACGCACACACATACACACATGAACAAATTGAACAAAATAAATTAATTTATGATGATCAAAGAGATAGGAGAAAAACATGATTAAGAAAGAGAAAAAAATAATTATTATTATTATGATTCAAAAAAAATAATAGTCTCAGAAAAATTAAATCTATTCTTAAGTTCAATAGTATATATAATATTATTTATTTCTATAGAATAAAGTTTAAGTTATCATCAATAGAAATATCTATTTTAAAGCCTAATTTCTAATGTAAGTGACCTAATGAAGCGAGAGAAAGAAAAACGATAAAACTATAATAATGATGAAAAGTAATTCTTTAAATACCTTGAGATGAGGAGGAGAAATTGGAATAATGATCAACAAAGTTAGTTGTCATGTTTCTAGCAATAGTTGGTGAGGGTAGGTCAGCTTGTATTGTCAATTCATGAGGACTTGATGAACTTCTACAGAAATAAAGAATCATCAAACATTTCTACAGTACTGCATGCAAATAATTTCTTTAATATAAAAATGAGTTTTGATATTTTTTGAAATAATTTTTTGTACACAATTATACATTACTAATACAGCATAAAAATATCACAAAAAATAGAAAAAATACTCTCTCAAATTAAACAATTTTTACATCCATCATTAATGGAATACAATAATTATATGTACCTTGAATTAATGTTGTCATAGTGATTAGTGGACCCCTCCTCCTCCTCCTCCTCATCTTCATCATCATCATCGTCATCTTCGTCAATATAAATATCTTCTCCCTCCATTTTAATTCCGTTGTGGAGGGTATGGTCTGAGATGTCGTCATCAGCAGGGAGCGTCTGCAGAGTGGGTATCATCGTAGCTGTTGAGTTGTCTCCATTTTGCATTGGATCTCTGATCTTCTCTTCCTCTCCTATGGCTAATAATAAAAAAGGTGTGGCTTGTTAATTAATTATTAATCATTATTATTATTATTATTATTATTATTAGTATTTAACTTTTAAGATGCAAAAATTTAAAAAGTTTTTGAAAAATAATTTTTGCAAATTTCTGAAAAATACCCAAGGCTATAGCCCATGATTTTTCCAAAAAATGGCTCTGAAATCACCCCAAATTTTTATTATATTTTCTGATACATATTGATGTCCTTATGCTATGTAGAAAGTTTAAGTCAATTCCGATAAAAATTTTTCGAGTTATGGCTATTTTAAAAAATTGGCCAATTTTTGAAAAATACCCAAGGCTATAACCCATGATTTTTTTCAAAAAATGGCTCTGAAATCACTCCAAATTTTTATTACATTTTTTGATGGATATTGATGTCCTTATGCTATGAAGAAAGTTTGAGTCGATTCCGATAAAAATTTTTCGAGTTTTGGCCATTTTTTAAAATTGGCCAATTTTTGGAAAATACCCAAGGCTATAATAGCCCATGGTTTTTTTTCAAAAAATGGCTCCGAAATCACCCCAAATTTTTATTACATTTTCTGATACATATTGATATCCTTATGCTATGAAGAAAGTTTGAGTCAATTCTGATAAGAAATTTTTGAGTTATGACCATTTTAAAAAATGGGCCAATTTTTGAAAAATACCCAAGGCTATAGCCCATGGTTTTTTCGGAAAAATGGCTCCAAAATCACCCCAAATTTTTATTACATTTTCTGATGGATATTGATGTCCTTATGCTATGTAAAAAGTTTGAGTCGATTCCGATAAAATTTTTTCGAGTTATGGCCATTTTAAAAAATGATCCAATTTTTGAAAAATACCCAAGGCTATAGCCCATGGTTTTTTCAAAAAATTGCTCTGAAACCACCCCAAATTTTTATTACATTTTCTGATACATATTGATGTCCTTATGCTATGTAGAAAGTTTGAGTCGATTCCGATAAAAATTTTTCGAGTTATGGCCATTAAAAAAATGGGCCAATTTTTTAAAAATACCCAAGGCTATAGCCCATGGTTTTTTCAAAAAAATGGCTCCAAAATCACCCCAAATTTTTATTACATTTTCTGATGGATATTGATGTCCTTATGCTATGTAGAAAGTTTGAGTCAATTCCGATAAAAATTTTTTGAGTTATGGCCATTTTTTAAAATTGGCCAATTTTTGAAAAATACCCAAGGCTATAGCCCATGGTTTTTTCAAAAAATCGCTCCAAAATCACCCTAATTTTTTGTTACATTAAAAAAAATACATTAATGTACTTATGCTGTGTAGAAAGCTTGAGCTGATTCAGACAAATATTTTTCAGGTTATGACCATTGTAAAACAAGCCAATTTTATGAAAAAAGAAAGCAAAAGGTAGTACAGCACAAGGCTTGGCCCAATTTTTGAGAAACTTAAAAAATTCATAAAAAAATCTAATTTGATCATAATCAGCTCAAAATTACTGTGCAACTAAAAAATGCAAATGCATCAAAGAAAATAAAATTAGAAAATTCTCTCCCGATCATTCTTGACATAATCAAGACTGAGATCAGTTCATTAAAAGAAATCAAAATTCCCTTACCCATTTCCATATCTGGGGTTTCTGCAGACTCAGAAGCTTCCCCTTCAGCTGCTACCCTAAAATTAAAAAGGGAAAAGGTTAGTAACAATCCTCTCTCTCCTCTTCTTCTCTCCCTCACAATTTCATGTGTCTCTTTTTCTTGTAAAGACTATCATCAACCGTCCAAACTGCCCCGCGGCTTTTGTTCAACTCAACGCGAACAAAACACTTGTGAAGCGAAAGATTGTGACGAATAGCATTCTACAAAAAAAAACCAATAATTAAAAGATAATTTCCTTCTTTTCTTGTTCAATTTATAACCTATATCAACTAGTCGAATCTCCCTCACCTTCCATGTTGGGTTATTCTCTTTAAAGTATATAAAGTTCTTCATGAACCAGGCATATATCTCACAGAGGGTCAAACACTGATCTGGTGACTCTAGTATGGCCTGTCTAATGAGACTAGCATAGGTGAATGGAGGCCTCTGGTCTATCTTAGAGTAGCGAGGTATAGCTTTACGGAGTGCTTCTTGGGTCTCTGGATATAAAAAAATAAGAATGTAATTAATCTTGAATCATTTCTCTTCTCCTTCACTTTTTCTATTTTTTATATTTTAATCTTTTCTTCCTCTCTTTACTTTTCTTTCTAAATTTCACACTCTCCTTCTTCCTTCTCCCTTCTGCTTTCTCCTTTTTCTCTCTCCCTCTCTCTCTCCTTCCCTCCCTCCTCCTTACCATCAAAAGCAACAGGTGATGGTCTCTCACTAGCAGGTCTGCTCTGCCTGTGTCTAATAGGTCCCACTTCACTCAACTGCATCCCTCCATTACCGAGGGGTAGTTTCAAACTACTGGCAGATACGCCAGTCCCTAACAGTGGCTGCAATAAATTCCCGTCTATCTTAGACTGAGTGACAAGACTGTTGAACCCTCCAGTCTGAGTCAGTCCAATGCTACGTGAGCTCTGAGCAGCTGCTACTGCTGGAGTGTAGAGTGAGGGACCACCAGTGGCTGAGGTGGGGTCAAACTTTAGAGTGGTTGGAGTTGCCTGTTTAAAAATATTATAAGTAATGCTAATGCGTACATGAAATTTGACAGCAAAGTCTGCATGCACTCATTTTAGCAAAGGATCTAATTAAAGTGATGCATAAATTTTAAGTTAAACCACACATTGTAGTACAGGGACTTTGGCCCAATTTTGGAGCAACTTTTAAAATCCATAAAAAATCTAACTGTGATCAGAATCAGCTCAAACTTTCTACACAAGATTAGTATATGTATAAGATGCTAACTAAAACTTACCTGTGGAGTAGTTGGTTGAGTCAGTGGTAAAGGTGATTGCTGTACTAGTGGTATAAGGGTTGGCTGTGAGTTGACTATATACACTGGCTGTCCATTGGTATCAGTATAGACAGCCTGTAACACCGTACTGCCACTGGGAGCAGGACCTAGTGGAGTAGCTGGCTGGGACTTGAACCCTAAATTATAATATAATAATTAAATTAAATATTTAAACTACAATACACAGTATAGCAGGGAAGTAAAAGGGATTCAACTTTCACGGATTCGCCTGAAAATTTTTTTCGTGGATTTAATTTTTGTGAATGAAAGCGTTAGACCATCTTGTACCCCACTAACCCAATTTTTGCAAGTATAATCTTGCAAATTTTAAGCGAATTTAGGTCCCTTGAAAGTTTTCGGCTATATAGTAAACAACATTACAAATCATTTTACCAGTGTTAGTGACTGCAGGGAAGGAAGCAGTGGAGGAAGTTGAGGAAGGGGTGGGGGGAGTGGCTATCGCAACTGAGGTGATGAGGTCAGATTTAAGGTCATCAGTGAGACTGCTTATCGGCAAATTCAAATGAGTTTTCATAGCAACCAATTTAGCTTTCTCATGTTGCAGCTAAGAGAGGGAGAGAGAGGGGGGAGAGAGAGAGGGGGGAGAGAGAGAGGGGGGAGAGAGAGAGAGAGAGAGAGAGAGAGAGAGAGAGAGAGAGAGAGAGAGAGGGGGGGG
>NW_003546248.1:602939-627301 GCF_000090795.2 Amphimedon queenslandica | reverse complement strand
GAGGGGGGAGAGAGAGAGGGGGGAGAGAGAGAGAGAGAGAGAGAGAGGGGGGGGGAGAGAGGGAGAGAGAGGGGGGGAGAGAGAGAGAGAGAGAGAGAGAGAGAGAGAGAGAGAGAGAGAGAGAGAGAGAGAGAGAGAGAGAGAGAGAGAGAGAGAGAGAGAGGGGGAGAGAGAGAGGGAGAGAGAGAGGGGGGGAAAGAGAGAGAGAGAGAGAGAGAGAGAGAAAATAATCCCTTGTACTACACTTTGTATACATAACAAAAGTATCTACATTGCACATGTACTAGCTGTATGTGCACATACATGTACATTAAAAGATACATGTACATGTACATGTAAGTGTCTCCCTCCCTCTTCTCTCCCCTTCCCCACACTCATTACCACAACAAACTTCACAGACAGACCACAAATGCTCTAAAAATAAACAGGACTAAGAGACAAAAACTGAAATCGAAAACCCAATGAATCCCAGGTATTTGGGCCCTATGTACACAAAAACCACTAAACAACAGTATACATAAACACACCACAAGCACTTAGAGCACCTCTTTAATACCACACAGAAGAGACTAGCAAAATTTATATGCATGTATCTACATTATAGCTACTGAAAAAATTATCAGATACAGAGATATAAGATATGCTGTCTGGGTGAGTATCAGTAATGCAAGCCCTTGATATCTGCCCTCAGCTTCACCTCAAGCAGATATCTCAGTTACATTACTTATACACACCTTGTGAAACTATGGTTTAACCATTACCATATAAAAGAGAATGGGAGAGAGAAGCAGAGTACAATATATCTGGAAGGAATATTCCCATAGTATAGTGCATTGTTTTTCAAGTGATGTGGTTGTTGGGGAGCAGTTACAAAAGGCAGACAGTGTCTGGGGGTGAAATACTAATACAATTATAGCCTCCTTTAGAACAAATGCTAACGTAATATATATTTATTAAGATAAAACTATCCAATGCTTAATTAATCTTTCATCTTTTACTATGTATCCTCTTATACACAGTCTCTCTCTCTCTCTCTCATCACATATTGACACAGCTGCATAAATCCAATTAGTAACCCAAATCACTGCCAAACACAACAAAATACAGAAACCAAATTAATGAATATACAAAAAGCACACGGTTGACCCTCAGTCATGCTCTTGCCATATAAAGGACCATTAATCACTTTATTACACACACACACCTTCATCTCATACACATGTAGCATAGAGACCGTATACACAATGTATGTGTGTTAATATCAGACTAGACATATGTACATGTACGTATTTTATGCATAATTTATGTGTATATAGACTTTAAAGAAGTTATACCAAAGCTACTGAAAGATGGCCATAATTATATAATAATCACTTAATGATATTAATTGTTGTTGCTCTGGTTATGGATTACACTAAAAATGAGCTACATGTACAATGTGTAGAGAGAGTGTACATGTACATCAATAAAATCCTCTTTTATCTTTTTACTCTTTCCTTCCACCCACACAACCTTTCATGTCTCTTCCTTTCTCATTCTCTCTCTCTCTCTCCCCCTTTTCCTCTCTCTCCTCCACCAGCAAACACAATAACACAATGTCAAAGTCCATGACCACAATAAGCTTTTGTGTTGATCTAGTGTCTAGTCTGAGATTAATTTCTATGGTTGTACATGCCCTCTAATGTGGTCAAACTCAAAACATGCTCTTTGAGTGATTACATGTACATGTACATATGTACATGCATACACGGGGAGGGGGGGCATATTAAATATGCATATTAAGAGAGGCCAGTTAAGACTTTATTTTATTTAGAGACAAACCAGAGGAAGAGTGGTCATACAGCATGTTACTTACATGTAACGCGTAACGCATTGCTAGATGTACATGTACATGTACACGTAGTAACATGGTAATTCAATATCACTGACACAGGAATAATTATCATACATGCATAGGCTAATAACTCAGTCGGCATCAAAACTGTAGACTTTATGTACACAAGAAGAATAACAAACAAGAGCAATACAGCGACGAGTGGATACTACATGTACGCATTATATACATTTAGTATTGGATAGATGATATTATCATTATTATTATTATCCTAATATAGCATCCTGATTTCATTCGTTGCATACAAACAAGATATTAGCCAACACACAAATAATAAAATCATAATTGATAGTCATTGTCTCCTCTGTCTCTCTGTCTCTCCTCTCTCTCCTTCTCTCTCTCTCTCTGTGTCTCTCTCCCTCTCTGTCTCCTCTCTTTTTCTCTCATTCAGAGTGACCTAAAGGTATGACTACAACATGTCACTATCCATAGTCCAAACTTGTTATATCCATAAAGAGACCACATTAATATACGATGCATTCACATATACAATGGCCATAGCCTTTTTATTTCAAGACCTTTTTTGTATAGGTTCGTACCAATTGGGACACTAAAAAATGTCCTCGTTATAGAGGTGTCCTTATTATAGAGGCTAGGCTGTATAAGTGGTTGGATTAGTAACTTACAAGATCATAAACTTGCTCTATAAGCATAGACTGCACTTTTAACTGGAGTTCAGCTTTGGAGTTATGTAAATGCTCAGATTTTAAGTGACTATATGAGAGAGAGAGAGAGGAGGAGGAGATAAAGAAAGGAGAAAGAGAGAGGGAGGGAGGGAGGGAGGGAGGGAGGGAGAGAGGGAGGGAGAGAAAGAACAATCAACTACTGTCCCTGTGTATGACAGCTGTATCTAGTCAAGCAGGGCAACTATAAACTTGACATATTTTGTGGTAAAATGCAAGAAAAACAATTATTAAAAATAGATTTTAACATAAAAGCTAACGATAAGAGATCCTCGTGGGACTTTAGAAGAACCGAGCAATTGGGCCACTTGCAAACACCACCATCCCAAAGGACTCTAAGAGCATCTACAAAGAAAGTAGAGAGGAATACTAATATGAGTACTAGCTAATTCAACATAAACATAGAGAGTAACACTGGATTAGTATGTACATGTACAATATATTTGTGTGTGTGTGTGTTTAAAAGCTAGCGTACATATTATAGTTTCTATTTTACAACCAAAAATGAAAACTAGCTACAAATTCACTATTACCAACAAGCAGATATATATAAGTATATATGTACAAACATATGCTCATGCACAAGTACATGTATGTATCAATGTCAGCCTTATGGTCATGAGATAGGATAGGATATGATATTATTGTTGTGGTGAGTTGAGTGTGTAGTAACTTGTAACAAGGACATTTATCATAACATACATACACACATCAACCAACTTATAGGAAAACAACAACCTCTTCTTTTGTCTCCCCCAGCCCACATCTATTGTCAACCCTCTTCCCTCAATATAGACACATGCACATGTGCATGCCTACCCACTAAATAAATGGAACCACCTACATTTGTACATGTCTTTGTGCGATACATCATGACAATGAACTACAAGGACATACCCTACCACCCTCTCCCTCTCTCCCTCTACCTCTACCTCTACCTCTACCTCTCTCCCTCTCTCCCTCCCTCTCTCTCTCCCTCTCCCTCTCTCTCCCTCTCCCTCTCTCTCTCTCTCTCTCTCTCTTCCTACTCTAATAGGCTACTCTTGTTTTGCCCAAATTAGGAAAAGGCATGACTCCTATAACTGTACACAACAACAACAACAACACAAAAACAACAACAACAACAACACGTACACATTGTGGACACAAACACAAACAGAGAGTGAGATACAAACAACATACACAAAGTAAACAATCCCGGGAACACAAATGCAATATACCACACATGTACATGCAATATGGACTAAAGGTGTATGTACATGTACATGTACGTATAGTTACAGTATATGATTATTACCTGGTGAGTGATTATAATAATTAATAGTACCAGAAATACAATAACAAGAACATAAAAATAACAAAACAAATCTAAAACACACAACGCAACCTGGTCAATACTACTATAACAACAACCATACACACACATGACTCCACTAACGAACATAAAAATTACATTTAATAGCTACACCACTCACAGTAGCCTGGTTGGTATGAATTGAGCTTTTGTAATGTCCCAATTGATACAAAAGTATCTCTGAAGTGAGGACACCTCTGTATTAAGGACATGCAGTATAGGCCTAATGGTATCATTGAAGAGGCTTCATAAAATATATAAGTGCTGTTTAGAACTCAGAAAATAAAATTAATGCACTAAGACTATAATCGTTAGAGAGTTAAATAAATTTAAAAGGTGCTGGAGTGGCTAAGTGGGAGGCTGCTGTTGATGTTGTTGTTGTTGTAATAAACTGCTTGGGCAGACTGCAATTAGCAACACTACTATAAAAATATATTATTAGATATCAAATGACAAAACATATGCCAATAATAATAATAATAATAATAACAACAACAACAAGCAATACATTTATATACATACATATGAACATTGTTAGATCTAGAAATAAATTTTGAGAGACTAAACTAACTAAAAATGAGAGACCTGGGCTAAATACGAGAAACCAAAAGCAAGAGGCTTAGACCAAAAATCTCCCTAGATCTTATAGTGTATATATAAATATACATGTACATATACATTTATACTAATATTCCAATTTGTACAAAGAGTAAACAAACACATAACTGTGCATTGAGTGGAGTAATCTTGTTTACAAGCTAATAGACAATAATGTAAACAGCAAACATTCACACACATAAACAACATATTTACTCTTTTATCCATTGACCAAATGAATAATAACAACACCAAATTACAATAAACAATAATGTAATAACAATAACACTCGTAATTAATAATAATAATAATGGAATAATAACAACAACATAAAATATAATAATAATGATGATGATGATGATGATGACGATAGTAATAATTGCGTATGCAATCAATTTGTATTGCCAATTATTGTTAATACTGAGAAACTCAGAAATTCATATCAGCCAAGATACATACAATCTCCCAACGTTACATGTGCATGTACATTACTAAATATGTACATATGTACATGTACATATTATCATATAGCTTTAGTACAGTGGATTATCCACTATGGCTATACATACACCTCTTTAAAAATCTCATTAAAATGAGGATATAGTGACTGCTACAAAACTATAAGTAACTCGGAAATGAGGACATTTCTGTATCAAGGAGAGGTAGTGTGAGCCTAGTGAATAAAGAGACTACACTGGTTGCAGTCACTGCTCAGTAGGTGCTATACGAATGCAAGGCATTGTGTCAAGTGTCTTCTATCATGCTCTGAATGCTGAAGGGTCTTGTTGGTATAGTTTGTGTACTTATAGGAAGTCTTGTGGGTAGGAAGAGGAGGAGAGAGAGGCCGGACAAGCATTGCTAAAGGTGGGACCAGTAAGTGCAACATATACACACATTGTTTATCAGCCAGCAGCAGCTGCGTGGATTAGCCCTCTTCCCCCTTTGTTGTTTAATCTGCTCCTCTCTCTGCCTTTCTCCAGTAAACAACTTGATTACAATTAAATTAAAGACCACACACAGATAATGTATTAGTACACAACCAGATGAGTTGTTTACTTAAAGACAAAGACTGATAGAGGGTATATTGCCTATAGGAAGAAAACAATGAAAGGTCTAAGCCACAAAGAAAGACTGAGGTTAGCTAGAAACACATTGTGGAGCCATATAAGAGTAGCCAGAACACACAGGTAGAATAGACTTGTATATGGATTCATTTGTCATCCTTGATGATAATACTATTATTATTTATTAGTGTATTAATCATTATCGTTACTATTCCAGGATAAAAATAATAATAAACAGGAGAATAAAGCAATACTGGAGTATAGTAGAGTATTTACAAATACACAGAATCTGTAGTACAAGCAATATGGAATAGATTAGAAAGAGAGAGAGAGAGAGAGAGAGAGAGAGGGAGAGTTACATGTAGTACAAACAGACAAACAACCCACACCTCACACTGAGAGATAATAGATAAGCAACACAAATCGATGAATATACTCAACATAGTGACACATTATACAACATTCACATACACAGTAGCATACATTATATACAGGAGGAGCAGGTGTGTGTATGTGTATGTGCATATGTTAACTACATAAACTGATAAGGCGGTAGGAGGTGTTAAAACTCTCTATTCATTTGATGTCATGAGTATATGTACAAGTATACATGTTTGGGCAGCATAAATATGAGCCTTATCCGCCTTAAAGTGTAACAGTATACACAAACAAGTACATGAATACACTGGGGTATCAGAGATTATATGGAAACACAAACAGAATGAGCTAATATTAATATTGTATTATATATCAGTTGATGTGTGTGACCATGTCTGGAAACAGCCCACACTCCAAATATACAATATTACAATACTGGTTATACACCTACCCTCCAAACACACAGACACACACCACAAAACAAAAAAATAAACAACAGGCCACAACAGAGAGAACTAATCAACATACCAGACTGAGTGGGGAGTGAACTAGCAGCAGCTGAACTGCTTTGAGGTAGGCCTCCAACCCCTCCTGGTGTAGTAGCCATTGTCATTATACTGGAAGGAGAGAGAGAGGGAGAGAGGGAGAGAGAGAGAGAGAGAGAGAGAGAGAGAGAGAGAGAGAGGGGGGGGAGAGGGAGAGAGAGGAGATAAGTTACAGAACAATATGTAAATTTCTGCACACGTGTGTGACACTCAAAACTACAATAAGGTTTACAAGCATTGCACATGCATGTATATGTACATGTACATGCGCATGTAAATGTACACAGAAAGTCTTTGGCAGGACAATGGAGGAACAATCCTTATTGAATTTGCAAAATGGAAGAAAACAACTTGTAAACATAAATGGAGATTGGGTTTTGAATTCATTATACAATAGAGAAAGCATGACAGACAGCTGCAGGGGACTGTGCATGTACTAGGAAATGATTGGGACAGGGGTTTAAGTGGGAGAGAGAGAGAGAGAGGAGAGAGATAGGGAGGGAGAGAGAGAGGAGAGAGAGAGGGGGGGAGGTTGAGAGAGAGGAGAGAGAGGGAGGGAGAGAGAGAGAGGAGAGAGAGAGAGAAAGGGAGAGAGAGAGAGGGGGAGGGTGAGAGAGAGAGAGAGAGAGAGAGAGAGAGAGAGGGTGAGTGTGTGTGTAACAGAGAGGGCAGACAAGCACACTATAAACAGTCTGAGTGGGTTTGCCTTTCATTTTCTGAATAAGATTCCACAAAACAATTAAAAGCTGGTACCTAGTAGGACCAGGCACAGAACACAATACAGACAATAAGAGCAGACAGACACTCACTGAGTATATACTAGCCACCAATAAATAATATACCACACCAGCAACCAATAATCACCACAAACCATTTAATACATGTACAGATCTGTAATAAGGACACCAGCTCTATAATGAGGACACTTTTGTAATGTCCCAATGCACCTTTGAAATGAGGACACCTCTGTATTAAGGACAGGCTGTAGACTGAATACATTAATATACACGTTGATATTATAACCAATGGAGCCTGTTATAGTAATGCAGTGTTATTACCACATTGGGCTTAAAAATAAAATATTGTAAAAGCAAACAAACAGGGACAATGTGATAATGATGGTTTCCTGATGCATTAACGCTTAACATATGATAATGACAACAAAATCCATGTAGGGTTGGGACTAAATGTTGATTACAATTATTATATCAAAAATAGAGAGAGAGAGAGAGAGAGAGAGAGAGAGAGAGAGAGAGAGAGAGAGAGAGAGAGAGAGAGATTCTCATACTAAAGGATCAAGAGGTACAGGTAAAAGCTAAAACTCTCAAAAGCAACATAGACACACAATAAGGACACACACAGGTACACCACTGCAACTTCATACCCAAACCACAAGAAAGAGAAGACACACAAACAAATTAATTATTACATCACTACACACCCAATAATAAAGTCAATGTAGCTGTGTAATCACAATAAAGGCATTGAGCAAGCTAAAAGCTGCTATCATCATTTAGTCTACAAATATCATTTGTACTATTATAATAATAATGTACTCTATATTCTCACAGGCAACAAGGCTGATGTACATACTAACATTCTCACAATACAATGTAATGAGCATACAATGGGACAAAAGGGATACCTAATAGCTTAGAGTGTAAAGGCTTTACGTAATGGAGATTAAATGCATTGGAGGCTAGATCATAAGATTAAAGTGCAAAGATAGGATTTGTGTGGATAAAACAAACAAAGTGATGTCTTTTATCAACCAGAGAGAGAGAGAGAGAGAGAGAGAGAGAGTGAGAGTGAGAGTGAGAGAGAGAGGTGGGGGTTGTGCTGTATTGTAATATAACAGGGAGCAACAAAACAGGTGTCGTAAAAGATAAACAGGCTTTTATGTTTTAAGAGTTGACAAATTCACGGGCAGTCCTACACAAACACATCATCACACACCAAAAGAAATAGTAAAGAAAGAGAGAGAGAGAGAGATAAGAAAGAGAGGGAGAGAGAGAGAGAGAGAGAGAGAGTTACATGGTGTGTAAGGTACAAGAAGGTCGGTGGGAGCACAGCATGTGAAATTTCAGTTACTAAAAATGGAGCCAAATTAAAGTGTTGCTAATGTAATTTAAACCCTTTGATAATGGGATGGACAAGCATTAACTGAATAAGCCTGTCTCACACATGAGCTCTCTGACTGTAAATAAATGACGATCATCATAATAATGTACAAAAACATCAGGACATTCAGTCATTGTACATATATATATGTACATCTTCTCTCCTTCTAATTAAACTAGGAAGGATGTAGCAATTCATTATGAGTCAAGAACAAAGACAAAGTACATGAAATAAAATTGAGCGGTTTAGTTACAGGTGGCAGGGGCTATACTTTTTAAAAGGATCAATTTCTCAAAGGAAATGATTAAATATTGCACTCGGGAAGAGTATTTCCTGTAACAGCAGACAAAGGAGAGGAAGAAGAGAAAGAGGAAGAGAGAGAGAGAGAGACAGAGAGAGAAGGAGGGAGGAAGAGAGTTCTCACTTCTGTTGCAAGGAAGCTTCATCAATGGTTGAATTAGAGGTTACAGTTAGACCAGGCTGGGAGAGAGTTTGCTGTTGAGAGCCGTAGCCTAATGGAGCTGGAGCCAACTGAACTACTGATCCTACAAAATAATAATAAAATAAAATGATAAAAATTGCATTGCATTTGCTCGAGCCTCCCTTCATTCCAGATTCCCTCTCTCTTTAGCAAATTAACACTTATTCTTCATTTAAAGGAAAATTGAAAGGGAATGCATAATTGCTTTACCTAATCAAATCACATTAAGCTCAAGAACGAGGGAAAAATAGAACGAAAAATAACAAAAAAGTGAAACCAGGGCGTAAAACGGAGTAATAAAAAGAAGAGGAGGTGTTCTCAAACAAAGAGAAACCAGCTAATAATTCACTGGAGGACAAAGACACAACAACAACACCATAATATCAATACACTAATGATAAACAACTAGTAGAGAAGAAACAACATCCCAATACACGAACACACACACACACAAGCTAATAATAAATAATACTGCTAGCAATCGTATTGTACATGTTATTATAATACATGAGCAAGCTCTTGTCTCTCTCTCTCTCCCACTCCCTCCTCACTTTCTCCTCTTCCTCTTTATTTCTTTTCATTGCTCTACTCAATCAAATACACACACACACAAATAATACTCACAAATACTCTTATTTCTTTTATATATAAAGGCAGGCACAATTAAACTAAATCTAAATTAGACTAATGAAGTACATGCACATGTATGTACTTTTGATTACACAACAAGTAGATGTGAGCTCTCCCCCTCTCCCTCCCTCTCTCCTTACCCCCGGTCTGCGATATATCTTGTATCTGCGAGAATGTGAAAGGCGTCCCTTGAATTACCTGTCCACCGTACGATATGGCCCCAGGTGCTGGAGAAGGTTGTGTAGTAGTTACCAAGTGATTCATAGCTATGTAGCTAGGGGTGACTGCACCTGAGCCAGCTACAACCCCACTTGCAATCGAAGCTGCAGTCACGTCAGACGAGCAACGAGAGATTATAATAGGTTGAGGTACACCATGTTTGCTGGAGCCAGTGCTTCCAAAAGATACACTATTGGATGGAGGGAAAGCAGCATGCTTTTGAATGATGGCCATTTTAGAGGTACAGAAGGAAAGCTGCTAGGCTGGGTATAATGCTCCTTCTCTTCTTATGCAAGTTATTCTGCACCTACATGGAATATTAAGAAAAGAGGGAGAGGTGAAAATGGCTGGCTGGTTTAAGGTCGCCCGTGACTACACAGCTGATTACAAAGCCATTGCAAGCCAGATGCTGCACAAAAGCGACCCGACCTCTACACTCTGCTAAGCTATGCTAGAACAATCAAATGTACTACATCTGGGTCCACTTGCAGCGCTACCTTGGGGCAGGCTCCATTTAAAAACTAACACTCTTCATTATTACCTTTTTATCCTTCGGTCCTGCCGCTGTGAGAGGCGCCAAGGAAATCCTTCTTTTACAACAAAACTGGTCTGTTCCGAGTCCTAATAAACGAGACGGGTAGGAAGGAGATACAGAGAGAGAGAGTAGAGGCTATTGCTGGGAGTGTGTTTGGTGGCAGCAGTATTGTTCAGCACCTGTTGTTTGGTGCTAAATATGGTGACTATTTATAGATTCATGAGAGATATAAACACACAAAGCCGACCAGCAACTACCTATCGACAATGCAACGTTACAATACTTTCATGTACTATCAACATACACGACAACATTACAAGACAACATGTCCTCTCATGAATACGCTTATGAAAACAGATTACGGTTAAGTTTACGGAAATTTGCGGAGTTTACCTTACCGGGCCCCCTTGTGGTTATTATCGGTGTTGACGGGACCGCGTGAATAAGTTTAATTAGTTAATTAATTAATTGATTTTTTATTTTTAATAATCATAAACCATAGATATTAGCATAAACTAAAAACTAAACTAAAAGAACTGTAACCTAAGGTTTGTTTCTTCTATTTAAAGAGCTCCCACTTCCTTTAGCTTAGCAACAAGCTCCCCTGACCTCTGCATTTCTTGCGTCTCAGAACCCCCGCCAATACAAACCCCTCCAATAAAAACACGAGGGACCGTACGACCCCCCGTCAGTTGAGCGAGATAGTTCTGTATGGCATCACAATCAGCTACAAGAGAAAGAGAGAGAGGAGATAGAGAGAAAGGGAAAGAAATAAAGACAATAAAGTTTATCACAATCCTCTATTCGTGTAGACAAACAGTTTTGGAAGTTTGAAAACAACACAGACAGAAAGAAAGTGAGAGAATGTACTACTAGCTGTTACAAAACACTACACAACCAAACATATGCTCCTCCTCTCTCTCTCTCTCTACCTCTCCTTTCCTTTCTCTCACTATCAATCCCACTACTTTACACACACTCTCTCCTCTCTCTCCCCCTCTCTCTCTCTCCCTTCCCCTCCTCTCTCTCTCCCTCTCCTCCCTCTCTCTCTCCCCCTCTCTCCCTTCCCCCCTCTCTCTCTCTCTCTCTCCTCTCTCCCTCCCTCTCTCTCTCTCTCTCCCTCCCTCCCTCTCTCTCTCTTCTCATCTCTCAATAGCAAACAGAAAGAATAACAAGACAGTTGGAGATCCTGTGAGTAGACTATTCCACAACAACAACAAACCCTGACCACATTTAACAACAAATAATATTCACTGCCAAACTACCCAGGACAAACAAACTGCCATGGTGACAAGAGGGTCGTCATGGAAACTGTATGGCGCCCACCACAAGGTCACACGGCTATAGCACAGTAAATAAATACAGGTGGTTCAATAGGGCCAAGCTAATCTGATAGAGTAATTAATGCAATAAAGCAAGATTAATAATCACACGCTTTAATTCGATTTGAAGCAAAATCATAAACATAAATACCATAATAATGATAAACAATAATAATAATAATAATAAACATTATAACAATAATACAAAATCATTTGGCAATATTATGGTTGATATTCTATTAAGGAGTATCATAATCATAATGTGTGACAGGATCCCGTGCTGGTTTTGGTACAAGGTGCAGGCGAGGAGTGATAATTTAGTGTTTTTGAAGCCTAATAAGTAAAGTATGACCATATCAGCGCCATTTGGCAACGCTTGGAGATTACAAGACATAATAAGGTCATCAGTCGGTACACATTGTTAATTGTTAGGCATAAGCTCTTTGTCACGGTCGCCCAACCGACCCCTTGAGATATCCCACTGACACACACAAACTTAACGTTATTATGATTTCTTTCCTTCTCTCTCTCTCCCTCTCCCCCCCTCTCTCTCTCTCCCCCCCCTCTCTCTCTCTCTCTCTCCCCCCCCCTACTTTCCCGTTTATTTCTCTTCTTTCTCCTCTTGATCCTTCTCCTTCTCTCTCTCTTTCCCCTTTCTTTCTTTCTTTCAATTAACATACGCCTATCTTCCATTTCCATGAGGTAGTACTTAACACCGGTCTCATTCAAAGATGCCTTAGCCATTTTGCAGTATGGGCAATAAGATTTCGAAAAGACAGCAACTTTATTCTCCTTAAGAATCTTATCAACCAATTCCTTGGCAGCCATGTTTTACAATGTCTAGCATATGTATGACGAATAAATTACACAAGTCAATTATTAATACAAATAATAAGGAGCTGCCCTGAAGATAATAACATTTCTACCATAATTTACATTTATATTTTGAAATGACACATAAATGTATACATAGAAATACTGTTATACCATATAGCTCAAAACTTTCGAGGTTAAAAACTTTCGCGAATGAGTGAAAAGATAAATTTTCGCGATTAAAACTTTCGCGAATGGGCAGTCACGCCCATTTAGACACGTCTTATAATTTTAATTTCGCGATTAAAATTTTTGCGTTTTAGGCGTAAACCGCGAAATTCGCGAAAGTTTTCAGCCTCGAAAGTTTTGAGCTATACGGTATACCGTAGGGTGCCTTTTTTCGAGGGCTATATATTTTACGGATTTCACGGATTTTTTTGCTATTCGTGAAAATAAATTCCTCGAATTAATAGTATATGGGTGTGGAAAATTCGAATTCAGGATAAAATTGCGAAATTTAATACAGCGAATTATATATCCGCTAAATTTATAGCCTTTGTAAAAAAGGTGCCCTAGGGTAAATGCAATTCAAAGAAGGAAGGAAGGAAGGGAGGAAGGGCAAGTGGGTGTTAAAAGCGTCGATTAACTACAAACATACACAATATTTAACACACTATGTACACATCATGACCATGCTACACAAAAACATGTTATCAACGCAGTACATGCACAGAAAACAAACATGTACTCGTGTACGTACTATTTTATTGAATACTAATTAACGTGATATCTACTTGTAATTGTATACATATATATTAATTAGACTAATTAAGTAGCTTAATTAAATTATTGTTGTTGTTTATAACAGTGTTGTTATTGTTACTGTTACAGTTACAAACATTTATATGAGATTTACTTACCTCTCTCTGTTTTGCAAAAGACAGGAAAGTTAGGAAAGAAAGAGATCGCTGAATACAACAACTAAAAAACAGGGGCAACAGAAAATGAGCAAATTAAGCAAGAAGCCAAGAACTGTGAAAAAAGGTTGGGGCGTGGGAGTTAAAAACTAAATAAAGGTGTGGCTAAAGACATGGCTGAAGCTTTGGAAGAGGAAAATAGTAAAATTGCAAGTAATGGAAAGCCAGAGCAAGAAGTTTTATCGTCAACAGTTAAAGACGTGCACACTCAGTTAAGAGAGCAGCTGTATTCAGGTGAATTACTCCATTTAACACTGAAGTCTTGTAATATTGCATTTATTCTTTTCAATTATCATAAATGTTTTATAAATTAATGCATATCTTTTTGTGAATTAAACTGCAATAATATGCGCCAACGCTTTTCAAAAATCTCAGAATTTAATATTAACAGGATTTAACGTATTATTAAAATTAATTAATTTTATTTTTCTAGGTATTCCGTTAGATAAAGTTTGGTCGGTTCATCTTAAAGATGAAGACACTCTAATCAAATATTCTAAAGCAATGCATTCACTTGCTGTTGGTCCGTGGATGAAGCATGGCGGAGGGAGGATACAGTGGTGCCTTGAGGCCTGCAAAGAGTATTTTCAAGATGGTGGGGTCTTGGAAAAAGTCCTTAGAAAAGATTTGAGACGTAAAGAGTTTGGAAACCCAACTCAATTGGAGGATTCGCTGCTACCTAAGAGTGAAGAAGATTATAGAACTATTTTAGAATCATTTAGGGGGAGACGGCTAGAACTATTAGATGTAGGCAGCTGTTATAACCCGTTTAGTGAATATAGGGAGCTGCTTGATGTTACTGCTATTGATCTTGCACCTGCTGTTGAGGTTAGAGGAGTTGAATGTGATGTTGCTTTAAATTCAAAAGTTTTTTCTTTATTTTAGAGTGTTTTACAGTGTGACTTTCTAAATGTAAAAATATTAAGTAGGAGTAGAGACAAAGAGAAGGTTCCTATGGTTCACAAAGAAGGAAAGATCATTCAGAGCCTTCTAGAAGAAAGTTTTGATGTGGTCGTCTTTTCTCTATTACTTTCATACTTACCATCAACTGAGCAGAGAATGGAGTGTTGTATAAGAGCTCATTCTCTCTTAGCGTTGCATGGGATATTACTTATCGTAACTGCTGACAGCTCTCATCAAAATCGACACGTTGATATGATGAAGTCCTGGCGATCTGCTATTGAGGGAATTGGGTTTCAAAGATGGAAGTATGTGAAAGACGTTCATCTTCATTGCTTGGGATTTAGGAAGACTGCATTGACTCCTGCGTCTGGTTATAGCTCAATTCTTAAAGAATGGCATCGTAATATCACTATACCTCAAGACAGAATTAAAGAATAAAAAGAAATATTTTTATTAATACCATTCATTAGTTGACACAAGTACATGAGTGTTGACCACATTATGAAGCAACCCACAAGAGCTTGAACAAATAGCTGAGTATAAAAGAGCTGCACTGAATGTCACTCTGGTAATTAAATAGAGATGCATATTACATGAGAGTTTTATACCAATTTTTGAAAGGGCTCATTATCAATGACCCTGCAGCCAAGCTAATCAGTAATGTATTACATTCATATGAAATGTACTATGTACTGAGACAGAGATAATGGACTTTCCTCAGAAATTATTACATTTGATACAAATAGTAATGTGTGTATAGTGTGTAAAAATTTGGGTCTAAATTAAGTTCCTCAAAAATGTGGTGAAAGTCCCTGTACTTTACATAGTCGGCTCAGGCCAAGTTTTGCCAAAATTGAAAAGGAAAAAATATTTTTTTCCTAACACATTCATATACATGTTCTTATGCTGTGCAAAAAGTTTGAGTCAATTCTGATCAAAATTGGATTTTTTATGAATTTTTAAAGTTGCTAAAAAATCCCAAATTTCTACATCCCTGGCCCCGCCTACAAACACCCACGCAACTTTTTTGAAAGGTGAAACTCGTGCTGACAAAATGGAGGACGAAGAAGGAAGTTATGAAGGGGAGGGAAGTCAGGGAGCGGGTTCTGTTGGAGGCAGTGGACAGTATGTAAAGAAACATAGCAACACGCTACCACTGTTTGGTAACAAAGAGACGATGAATATTAATAACATGATTATTACCAACATTCTCCAGTCCCGCTATTTCAAAATAGAGCTGTACGAGAAAAAGACCTTCCACGAGGTAGTAGATGAGATATTTTATAGGGTGAGTCAAAATTACGGAATCAGTTTTTGCATTAAATGATAAATATTTTGGATTTTTCATTGTACACGCCCTCATTTGTAATCTTGTCTCCGCCTCTTTTGTCGTAGGTTGAGCATCTGGAGCCGTGGGAAAAAAATAGTCGTAAACTATCGGGACAAGTTGGAATGTGTGCCGGAGTAAGAAAGAGGCAGAGATCTGAATTATTTATTTCTTTCCTTCTCTTCCGAAGGTTCGTGGTGTTGCTGCTGGTGGCATCGTATCTACTCCGTTTTGCCTCTTGTACAAACTATTTACTCTCAAACTGACTCGCAAGCAAGTCAAAGTCATGCTCAATCATGTGGACTCTCCCTACATTCGTGGTCTTGGGTTCATGTATATCAGGTTAGTGGGCGTGTCGTTGGGCGGGGTCTCATAGTGGGTGTGGTTTCAGATACTGCCAGCCACCGAATAATTTTTTGGATTGGTTTTCGCCTTACCTAGAGGATGAAGAGGTACTAAATGAAAATTTTTGATTAAAATAATTTTTTGGTAATGTCCCTTTTTGATCCTTTTTCCTTCCTCCTCTCTCTCCCTCTCTCTCTCCTAAGGAGATAGATCTTAAAGCAGGGGGTGGTTATCCAGTCACTATTGGTGTCATGTGTCATATGATGCTCACTAAAATGGAGTGGTTTGGTACAATGTTTCCAAGAATATCAGTCAACGTCCAGAAGGACATACATGACAAGATTAAACTCATTGAGAGGTCAGTGTGAGAAGGTAACAAGATTCGACGACGTTTTTGACAAGCATTACTCTTTATTTTGCGTTTTTTTTTTTTCAATTTTTTACTTGCAGTAAAAGTAATAGAAATGCTGAAGGATCTACAGAGAATAGCAGAGGGAGAGGTACAGAGATGAGGTAATAGTAATAAATAATCTTTTTATTTTATTTATTGTTAATTTGTATATCTAGTCCTGAAAATGGAACTTCTCAAATAAGATCATCTAAATCTCCCAGAAGACGTTCTCATTCTCCACGTAGACGATCCCCGTCGCCAAGGAGACGCTCAAGATCTCCTAGGAGACGTTCTCGGTCGCCTAAGAGACGATCTCGGTCTCCAAGGAGACGTTCAAGGTCGCCTAGGAGACGTTCAAGGTCACCTAGGAGACGTTCAAGATCGCCAAGAAAAAGATCAAAATCTCCAAGGAGAAAACGTCATTCAAGATCGCCACGGAGACGGTCGCGGTCACCAAGGAGACGATCAAGATCGCCTCGGAAACGCTCAAGGTCGCCGCGGAAACGATCAAAGTCACCACGGAAACGATCAAAGTCACCACGGAAACGATCAAAGTCGCCACGGAAACGATCAAGGTCCCGTTCAAGAGAAAGGAATCACAAGTAACTTTATATTGACCACACCCTCCAACTCTATGCACGATTATTTTCCATTTAATTTTAGATATAAATATCATTGTTTACAAAACAGAGAGATTTAAAAAATAATTATAAAACATAGAAAAAATAGTTATTATATTTAAAATATAAATTCTACCTGCAGTGTCGCTGTCATAATTGTCTGTGTGTGTGTGTAGTTAAACTGCAGACTCAATAATAATAATAATATTAATAATAATAATAATAATAATATACAATAATTGTTTGGTCAGCAGCAGAGTAAGAATGAAGGAGAGAAGGGTAAAGGAAGAAAAATGAAATTAGTATAATGAGCTTCTTCGTCTGTCTCTGTCGTCTGAAATAAAGAGAAAAAAAACATTATTTTCTATACTAAAGTTGAGTGTGAGCTAAGCGTAACCATGCAGTGAATTATATTATTATTATTATTTTTGCTTTAGACTAAAATACATAACATTATTATTATCATTATTATTACATGATGTTTTTGTGTCTTTCTGTGATTTTCTGTCGCCAGGATTCTTAACTAGCTCAACACCAGGAATAGTGAATATTGATACAACTATAAAAGAGACAGAACACATGACATAATAATGATCGTATAACCATAAAAATTGCAATACATAATATACCAATGTAATATACTATTCACTCTTCATTGGATTTCACTTACTGTGTGGTAGATCATGTATTTGCGGTGGCAAACTTGAGAAGTAATTGTGTTTCATTCCGTCACGTGCTAAAAGCCTTTCTTGTGATTCATAGCTTAGTAACTTGCTCATCAAGTTAATTCCTTCCTTATCCAACCTAAGAAAATGAAAATATCATAATAGCTGAGCTCTGAGATATCAAAGCTGAGAGCAGATAATTGTTGCATTACTGATACCCACCTAGACACACTGGACTATGAATGATAATGTTTCATTTACCTTGGTACTATTAATCCCAAAGGCTGAGGATCGTAGCGAAGGAAAGAGTGAGAAATGAATTCTTTGTTTTTCGTAATTCCGGGCCAGGTCTTCTCATTCGGAGTACCAAGGCTCTAAAACAAAAAAAGACAAAAAACATTAAAATTAACTAAAAGGAGTAGTTTGTTATACCTTCCAAATCAGTACTAGCTCTTCTTCTACGTTAGCACCGGGGAACATTGGCCGACCAACAATCATCTCATAGAATATACAACCCACACCCCTATATGTTCACACGAAAACATCACATCATATTTCATCACTTTGTAACGTGTAGACATGTTCACTGTTTACCATATATGGTTATCAACACAAACACGGCTTAATAATACGATAATTCCAATCAATTAAGGACATTTCAAAGCTGGAATTTTGTCTCACACTTGTACGCACAATTTTACCTGGCTTCATCTCTCTCTCTCTCTCTCTCTCTCTCTCTCTTTCTCTCTCTATCTCCCCCTCTCTCTCTCTCACCACTTACCACATGTCAATGCTATCCGCATAATCTATTGATCCCAGTAGTACATCAGGTGGTCTGTACCTATAAAAGAATCCAAAGGTAATATAAGATGCATAATAATCATAATGATTCCTTTACCATAATGTAACTACTTCATTTGAATATGTCTTTGTAGGTACAGATTTTGCTCTGGCTAAACCTATACAAAGATCAAGCAATGACTTATTCTTGAACACTAATGCTTTAATGATTACCAAAGTCTGCTAGTTTAAGATCTCCTTGCTCGCTGATGAGGAGGTTCTGAGGTTTCAAGTCTCTGTGAAGGATTTTTCTTGAATGACAATATTGTAACCCTCTCATTAATTGGAATAAAAACAACTGCAGGAAAGGAGAAGAGTAATCAATTAAAGAATGTCAACTTTTCCTTTCCATTCTTTCATTCTCCTTACCTTTACGTTAGGCATTGCCATCATTCCACTGCACTGATCTAGGTACTGTTTCAGATCTTGCTCAACATATTCGAATATAAGTGTTAGTGATCGTGCCGTGTGGATGATGTCGTGAAGGAACACAATGTTAGCGTGTTTTAAGTCTTTTAAAAGTGATACTTCTCTAATGGCAGTACAAGGAGCACCCTCTTCGTGCTCTAGTCTTATTTCCTTGAGTGCTACAAGCTTCCCCGTGATGCTATATAATAATAAAGGAGAATAGAAAAATGAATATTATGTTTATTTATTGCATGTCAAACGTACTTGCTCTTTCCCTTGTAAACAGTGGCATATGTTCCCTAACAAAAGGAATTAAAGAGAGGAGTCATGATAATTGGTGGGGTCTCCCTGTTCCCATAATTGCTAAACACGTACTGCTTGAGCATTATTAAGCTAATGGTAATCATACACTGTGGCAATGTTAATAGAGTGTTATTCACGAGTCTCAAAGCACACATCAAATTTTATCATAATCATCATTTATAGGCAGCACAATATTAGCTTACCTCTCCCAGTTTCTCTAGCTTCTCGTATGTCTGAAGCTTTCCAAAACCGATTTCTGACTACAAAAATAAAAAAGATATTAAAATACAAATCTTTATTTTATAATCTACACTTACTAATGAGGCTCTTCTCTGCATTCTATTTGCAAATGGCATGAAGATCGGTTTACCATCTGTTGGTGAGACTGGAGGAGATACAGTTAGGTCGAATGAACTCTTTGCTTTAGCTTTACTGCTAGTGGCTAGGGAGCGTTCTGGGGATATTGTAGACATGTCTACATTACTAGAGGATGCAGAGCGGCCAAGACTACCACCGAATAATGGTAGTGTGAATCTCTTGTGCTCGTTATCTGCCTATTGAGAGTTAAAAGAGAAGACATAGAGTGAAGGAATGTCAATGGTTGGTGTGAGATCTTTATTTATTTGTCTGTGGGTAGTCACAGTTAGAATATCAAGTGTAATTTGAGCTGTATACACATATCTTAGCTCATATACTACTGTGTGGCCACTATAATATTTCTTGTTTCCCTTACTCTCGAGTATCTTGTTGTTTTAGAACGGAGTGTAGCAGCAGGTAGGGGACCGTCGGTTGGGTAGGCATCAACTTCAGCTCCCTCGTCTTCTACTTTAGTGAAGCCATCTTGGGCTCCAGCGATGATACCTGTAGTTACAAATAAACAGTTACTAGCTGTTTTCCCTAGAAGAGGAAGCTAAACATATGTTTACATGACATTGTGAGAGAGTTTTCTTTTCCTCTCTCTGCGTGTTCTCTACACACAAACATTTCATTGACAAAATGGTACACAATGTGAGATTGGCTTATATTCCCAATACTTTCATTGCATAAACATTCAGTACTATACCCTTTCTCCTTCTTGGAATATTTGGCATTGATGAAGCTTTGTAGAGTCTGTTGGAGCTGACATGAGTTAGAGGCTCATCAAATAATGGAGACAGGCTATTCCCCATGATGGCTGCTAGTAGGGGCTAGTCTGGTTATGATAAGGCCAGGATATGAACTAGCAATACTATATACAGTCACACTTGATGGCTATGTAAGCTGGAAATTGCTGTGCCTTTTAGCAAATGCTCACTCACACTAAACTCTCAGTATCAGCTACACACATACTTTTATAATTGATACACTATGCACACAGAAATCATACAATGCTGTAGCTGCAATAGTGTTGTTACTAATGCACTAGTCCTGAGCTGTATTAACTATGCATAGGAACTGCAGTTTAGAGTAAGGAATGAAAGGAAAGAAGACTCTCATATGCTATAGCTAGTCATATAGGTGGAGCTCATTCTCAAATACTGCAGCACCAGTAACAAACAACAGGCTCTCTCTTACCTTCATCAACTATACCAGTGTAAGAGTGGTCTCTTGATTTAGTTCTACCAAAAGTTAGCGATAGGCGCTTTTTGACTGCACTCATGACTCAAAAGCAGCTCCTCTTCCCTGATTTAATAGCAGGCTATGTACAATACTAAATTATGGGTAGGTATTTGGTCTTGTTCCTGTGTTTCTCCTTAATATTTCCTCCTTCCCTTCCTCCTCAGTCTCAGTTGCATGCTCTTCAAGAAGTCCCCAGGAGCGTAGGTGTGTAGCTGCTTACTACACTGGTATATCTAATATCTCTAATTGCTGAGAGCAGCAGTGTCCTGTGCAAAAATCGACGCTGCAGGCAGCCACGCCCTTTCTAAAAGCACCGTAAATACTCTATTTTAAAGATTATAACCAGTAATATCAAACAGTAAACTATGAATAATTAATGAGGTGTGCTATGTTCCAAAAGTATTTCTACAGCTTTTGAGCCGTTCCTGGCATTACTTGCAATGTCTAATGCTGCAAAAAAACAGAAAAATAAATTATTATTTTCTTTAACTGCCACCTGTTCTTCCGTGACTATCTCTTGCACTTATATCTGCACCAAATCTCAATAATAGCTTGATCACCATCCCTTGTCCTTCCTGCATTATGTATATATAAGTTAAATATTCATGAAAGGCTAACTTTAGCAGCATAGTGTAGTGGTGTCATTCTGCCACTGCCACTGTTTGGTTTATTGATGCATTTCTTTATATCGTATTTATCCCGAAGTTCAGCCTCTTGCTCCTTCTCATCTTGTCTCTGTAAAAGATATGATAGCACATCAACCGAGCCAGCCTGAGCTCCGTGATGCAACAAAGAACGTCCCAATACATCCTCAATGAAGATATCAGCCTACAATACAGAATGTAGACAAACAGGATAGCAAAATGCAACTCTGGCATAATTAGGTTTATTAAAATGCTAATGTCAATCAGCAACTAATTAACACTATCTAACAAACACTCCATTATTAGAAGTACATGCGTTTAATTGGTGATAGTTGATACTAAAACCAGTCCGTGTCTGATTTGTAATGCCTAGCCACTCCTGGGCAAGAAATTATAGCTGCTATTACAACACTGTGTCACAATTTACACTATAAACTTCCTGTTATACTATATAACTCCCCCATGCTGAAGGTCTAAGTATTAAAATAACTATTACATTACTGAAGCATAGCCGATTATCACACACAGACTGTGGCTAGTGTTGATATGATATGATATTACCCTTACCATTAACTCCTCCACTAAGAGTTTAGTGACTGAAATATGATTAGCTCTCACGGAGTCCATAAGTGGTGTGACTCCACAGCTATCCTTTGAATTGACATCAGCACCACATCTTAAAAGAAGGAGCTCATATTACTGACTACAGCCTCTCTCTCTTACTCAATGCATAGTATTTTTACTATTTCCGTATGTCCATGTAACGCAGCCTAGAGTAACAGTTATAAATAAGTATTATGATTATTATAATTAAACTTACAGTATGTAGAGGTGTCCTTCCATTACTGCTTAATGTCTTCCAACAATTTCCATTTATTTCCAAAAGGTAGCGTACAATCTCAGACGATCCTTCTCTAGTATACTGAAAATCACGGGCAGTAAAACTCTGGATACCTTGATGTAATGTGAAATGCAGTCCAACCATCTTTATTGCAAAGCTGGAGACTGGCGCCAAAACTTATTAGCAACTTTATGGATTTCATATGATTTTTTGAACAGGCCAGCATCAATGGTGTCCTACATTATAAAAATTATAAAAAATATATATATAGAGTCTCTTAAGTAATATTGACAATTTTTGAAGGTATAAACAAGTTAATTAACATGGTCTCGGACCAAATTTTGCCAAAAATGTCAAGTAGAAAATTCTTCATTTTTATAACATTTTCTGATACATATAGATGTTCTTATGTTGTGTAGCAAGTTTGAGTTGATTCCGATCAAAATTGGATTTTTTATGTATGTTTAAAGTTACTCAAAAATTGGGTGAAAGTCTCTGTCCTATTATAGTACAGGGTCTTGGGCCAAATTTTGGCAAAAATGACAAGGAGAAAATTCTTCATTTTTATAACTTTATCTGATGCATATACATGTACTTATGTTGTGTAGCAAGTTTGAGTTGATTCTGATCAAAACTGAATTTTTTACAAATTTTTAAAAGTTACTCAAAAATCGGGTCAAATTCCCTGTACTATTAAGGCGGTATTACAATATTACGCTAGTCCTGACGTTACGTTGACGCTGGAATAGAATCTGGTTCTATTCCAGCGGAAAGCATGCGTCAAAAGGTCAAATCGCCCACGCTTTTGATTAAAAATTGACGATACGCTGGCCTAATGTCATATTGTAATTGCGCCTTAAGTAACGCGGTAGCGTTACTAAGTAGGATTCACCCCCAAACAAAATGGCTGCCACGACTTTTGCAGCCTTGCTATACCGGGAAAACGAGCTCCTATGCTTGCCAGACTTCTTAGAGGACCTTATCTTGACCAGAGGACTCCAATGGTACCAATAGCGTGGCTCTAGACCTTTTCTGGGAGAAAAATCAAAAATCTGCAAACCGGCCGTTTTGTTCAGCCACCTTTTTCATCTTCATCATCAGGAAAGTCCTGTCAATCCAGTTGTCGGTCGATATGTCGATCTTGCCTGGTGATAGAAGGCTAATTCTTACACCATTCTACTCCAACAGGGTATGCGCAGGTCCTTGTCCCCTAGAATCATTCTCCAAGAAAGGAAGAAGTGATACTGTGACTTTTGGATCGCACCAGCTTACCTCATGCCGCCATTTTATTAATTAAAGAAGCATGTGGCATGTGCTCCAAAATTTGGGCGTGGTCGCGCATGCTCAGATCTCAGAACTGGGAACAGCAAGTATTTTTTACCTAGCTAGGCTAGCTATGCTTGGAATCAAATTGCAATACTCAGTGGAGGTTTCCAGCTAAGAGAAGGTATTAATCTTGCATATATCAAGTGTGTAATGAATTATTTTATTTGAAAAACACAGAACAATTAATTAATGTTATGATACTAATGATAATATGAACTTGACAACAGGAAGAACCTGCAGGAATAGCTACAGGATTGCTGGGAAGATAGAGCTTCTTGAACAAGGATTCACATCAAGACTATAGTATTCATTTCACTTGTCATCAGTATAGTAGATATTCCTTCAGCATATATATCTATTCAATTCAATCAGTGCTGTCCCTCATAAATGCTGTAAAATCATAACAATGACAACAATAATAAAGAAACTTATTGTTTGTATAAAATCAAAAGGTATCACAATTGTAACTGAAAAAAATATTATAAATATTATTAAAAAATCAACACAAACAACAACATAAAAAATTTAAAAAAACAA